>NW_014580122.1:12121-19720 GCF_000485595.1 Priapulus caudatus | reverse complement strand
GTGCGTGCGTGCGTGCGTGCGTGCGTGCGTGTATGTGTGTGTGTGTGTGCGTGCGTGCGTGTAGACGCGTCGCTTCTCTAATAGATCAGTAGTAATATGGATTACTAGCTAGCTAGCTGGCTGCTCGATAGCAAACAGCAGGCACGTACACGAATTACACACATGTACAGCTGAGATCCTAACATCATCGTACTGCACACGCCGCTTAATATACCTGCTAATTACTACGTACAGGTATGTGTCGCTGACAGGTAGATACAGGTAATGAGATGATAATATATGGCGTAGTGAGAAGATTGCAGCGTATATATTCAAACTATACGCGCACTTAGACGAGGGAAACGCACCTAATAAGGAGGATGGGGTGAGAACGACGATGATTGTTATTACGGTTGTTGTTGTTATTATTATTATTATTATTATTATCTTTATCATTATTGTTATTATCTATGATGATGACGATGACGATGACGTTGCTAATGATGATGATGATGATTATCGTTATTCTTGTTATTATTATTATTATTATTATTATTATTATTATTATTATTATTATTATCTTCATCATCATTATTATTATGACGATTACGACTATAACTACCTGTATATCTGTATATATCTACTGTACCTGTGTTAGGAGCAGACGATCGTACGGGACACTCACTCGCTCAGACGTCGTCTGCGGCGGACGTCGGCGTCAGACGTCGTCTGTGCTCAATCAGACGTAACCTGTCTCCGGCGGATTTCTTTACGGTGACGTCACACACCGGAGTCAGGCGTCAACCACGCGTCAAACTCGCGTCAAACACGCGTCGAACTCGCGTCAAGCACGCGTCAAGCACGCGTCAAGCACGCGTCAAGCACGCGTCAAGCACGCGTCGAACACGCTTTAGTACGTGGAAACACGCGGAAACGTCGCCTGACTCTGCTTCCTGGATGCTTCGCACAATCACTGTTAGATATTGGGATACTGTGATACTACTGCTGCTGCTGTTGCTGCTGCTGCCGCTGTCACTGCTGCTACTGCTACTGCTGTTGCTGCTGCTACTGCTGCTGCTGGTGGTGGTGCTGCTGCAGCTGCTACAGTTGCTGCTGCTGCTATGACTGCTGCTACTACTGCTACTGCTGCTGCTGCTGCTGCTGATGTGTGCTGTTGTTGTTGTTGTTGCTGCTGCTGCTGCTAGTGCTGCTGCTGCTACTGCTGCTGCTACTACTGCTGCTATACTGCTGCTGCTGCTGCTACTGCTACAGTTACTGCTGCTGCTACTGCTACTGCTGCTACTGCTGCTGGTACTGCTGCTGCTGCTGCTGCTGGTGGTACTGCTGCTGCTGCTGCTGCTGCTGCTGCTGCTACTGCTACTCGCGGTGCATTTGTCGTTCAACTAGCGGTGCGAGCGCCTCACCTGCACTGACTCCTCCGTCTGCTGTTAGATCACGGGCACATGCAGACGCCTGTGCGTGCGTGCGTGCGTGTGAGCGATGTGCGCATACATGCCCTACAGACGACAGCAGGCGGGGAAGCGCGCGGACACCACTGATGCCTCCCCTCCCCCCTCCCCCCTCCTCTCTCCGCGCGCACCGACCCGTGAAACGCACGCGCGTGCGTGATGACGTGAGAGAGAGAGAGAGAGAGAGAGAGACAAACATACAGAGAGAGGGGGGAGAGAGACAGAGAGAGAGGGGAACAGGGTGAAGAGGAAAATGACAAATCAACGCGGTGGTTGTGTAGGCGGTATATAGGTAGAGATCGGTATACGGGACAGATCCACGTTCAGACACGCAAGCACGCACAGTCACTCGCAGCATCATTAACATATTACATTAAACACTCTATCGCTGTCTTATATGTCAGATCAATGTGTGCGCGGGCAAATGGTCGAGTATGTGTGCGTACGTGTGGGCGTGCGCGCGTGCGTACATGTGTGCGTGCGCGCCTGTTGCGCGGGTGTGTGTGTGTATGTGATTGCTCGTGTGTGTGTGTGTGTGTGTGTGTGTGTGTGTGTGTGTGTGTGTGTGTGTGTGTGTGTNTGTATCAAGAGCTCTTGTTTTGTATGAGTGTGTGCGAGTCAGCGTGCGTGCGCGTGTGTGCGCGCGTGCGCGCGTTTGTATGCATGCATGTGTGCGTTCGTGTGCGTGCGCGTGCGTGCGTGTGTATGCATGAGTGTGTGCGTGTCCGCGTGCACGCGCGCGTGTGCGCGTGCGCGTCTGTGCGCGCGTGCGTGTGCGTGCGTGTGTGCGCGCGTGCGTGTGCGTGCGTGTGTGCGTGCGCGCGTGGGAGGCTGAGACTGGACATTAGGGTGCCAGATGTTCAGCGCTCAGACGTGTGCGCTAAATATAAATATCACAATTGATAATTGGAGTCATTGAGCAGGTGTGTGATCTACTCGGTATTGACGATAAGAGGTATCGGTATTGAGGTAACACGCGCGAGAAGAGAGAGAGACACACACACGCACACAGAGAAAGGTTACGCACAAAGAGAAAGCGAGCGAAGGGAGAGAGAGACATAGAAAGGTAACACGCAAAGAGAAAGTGAGAGAAGGGAAAGAGAGGCGGAGACACATCGAGAAAGTTTATACACAAAGACAGAGCGAGAGTAGGGAGAGAGAGGCGGAGACGCATAGCGAAAGGTTACACACAAAGAGAAAGCGAGAGAAGGGAGATAGAGGCGGAGACACATAGAGAAAGGTTACACACAAAGAGAAAGCGAGAGTAGGGAAAGAGAGACGGAGACGCATAGCGAAAGGTTACACACAAAGAGAAAGCGAGAGAAGGGTCGATCGAGAGAAAGATCGAGATAGAGAGAGAGAGAGAGAGAGAGAGAGAGAGAGAGAAAGAAGCTAATGAGAGAGTGAGTTAACAAAGGAGAGAGGGAAATCGCAATGGAAACAGAGAGATGACTCATCAAAACTTGAATTTTGAAGTGAAACAGAGACGGGAGAGAGATGGAGAAATAATGAGACAGAACGCAAGATAGTGACAGTAAAAGTAAGTGAGAGAGAGAGAGATAGAAAGAAAGAGAGAGAGAGAGAGAGAGAGAGAGAGAGAGAGAGAGAGAGAAGAGCGTGAGAGCGAAAGTGAAGGGTGAGAGAGAAAAGAGGAGATAAAGTATGAGAGTTGAGAGAGATAGAGAGACAAACAGAAAGAGAGAGAGGAGAGAGAGAGAGAGAGAGAAGGAGAGAGAGAGAGAGAGGAGAGAAGAGAGAGAGAGAGAGAGAGAGAGAGTGACGAGCGAATGGAGAACGAGTAAGCGAGGGAGAGACAGAGAGAGAGAGAAAGCACGCGGCGGAGAAAGAGGAAGGTATGATAAGGTATTATATGAAGAAAAGTGTAAGATATGGAGAGGGACAGAGAGAGCGAAGAGAGGAGAGATGGTAGTGGGAAGAGAGAGAGGGGGAGAGAGGGCGCGAGAGGGGAAGGGAGCAAGAGAGAAGTGGGAAAGGAGAGAGAGAGAGAAGAGAGAGCGAGAGAGAGAGAAAGAAGAGAGAGAGAGAGAGAGAGAGAGAGAGAGAGAGAGAGAGCAGAGAGAAAGAGAGAGAGAGAGAGAAGAAGAGAGAGGAGAGAGAGAGAGAAGAGAGAGAGAGACGAGAGAGAGAGAGAGAGAGAGAGAGAGAGAGAGAGAGAGACGCGAAGAGAGAGAGAGAGAGACAGAGCGAGAGAGAGAGAGAGGAGAGAGAGAGAGAGACAGAGAGAGAGAGAGAGAGAGAGAGAGAGAGAAGAGAGAGAGAGAGAGAGAGAGAAAGAGAGGAGAGAGCGAGAGAGGCAGAGTGGAAGAGGAGAGAGAGGAGAGAGAGAGAGAGAGAGAGAGAGAGAGAGAGAGAGAGGAGAGCATGTAGATGCAGGAGAGAGAGATGATGGCGAGAGGATGAGAGAGGCGCGCCGGAAAGCTATAATAGAATGCTGACAACAGGAGACAGAAACGAAACATATGGCGCATCATTTTTAAATAAAACGTTTATTGTTTCGACACCTGATATGTACAGTGATGGCGAAGGCAAACGGCAAATTCACGCGACAGCAGTTAGCCCCACTCCGCGCTAATGGCCCTGGTATTGCTGCTACACGATAAACACCTAGCAGAGCTTTCATAAATATTACACGACCGTACACGTCATACAAACATTACGCAGTCACCCCCTTAGCACTATGTCCGGCGCCATGCATATTTCATAGTAAGGCGCTGCTGCCACCTGTCGGGCGAAATAAGAGAATATAGCGCGTGTGGGGCCGCGAAATACAGCATCCTCGCGTATATAGAAATAACATAGATATCCGCACACATACAAATCCCGCACGCGAAAAAATACTACGTATACGAAACACTAGAAATCGGTGAATACAAACAAGAAATAACTTACGCGCGCGTTACGTCATCCTAGAAACCCAAACCGCATTCTAAGGACATCATTACAGTTATAGACAACTCATATATAGTTACCCTATAGCTTTTCCAATTCGTCGAGAAAGGAACATATAAAGCTCAGCGTATATTTCGCAACGATAGAAAAATGGAAACGACGAACGTGGTCGGAAGTACAAGCGACGTGCGTTAGCAACAGAAGATCGCGCTACCGGGATACCGTGGCGCCATCTCTCGACTAAAGAAGACCGTATAAATATTCCGTGAGCGCGCGGAATATTTTTTTTATCTAACGTGAAAAGCACCAGTTACATGTTGAGCAAAAGGACTAGCACCACTCTAACCATCACGCGGCAAGCACGTATTCCGCATCATCATCATCATCATCGTCGTCGTCGTCATCATCATCGTCATCATCATCGTCGTCGTCGTCATCATCATCGTCATTATCATCATCATCATCATAATCATCATCATCATCATCATCATCATCATCGTCATCATTTTCATCATCATCATCATCATCATCATCGTCACCTCGCTTAGTGAGCGATGCTTCACGTATATATTTACAAAAAACACAAACACGCGCAAGGAAGCGCCTATAACTTTGAGAAATGCCAGCTTCGCGTTTTCACGCACATCTATCTGCGTTCAGGACTTACGCAGGGCCGTAGGCTGAGCAAATTTCTAGGGGGGTGGTGGAAAAATGTCATGACTCAACTGTGTAGTGATGAGCGACGGGCGCAGCTCTTGATCGACGTCCATAGTGTGGTAGAGGTGGGTCTGAGACAAGACTTTCACGGATAAGTTACCAAAAAAATCACGTTAGGGTTATTTACGATTATTATCTAACCTTATTTTTTAATTTTGCTCCGTATTCTAGTAATTGAGCAGAGTAAAATGGTACTTAGATCTCCTAGGGGACATCTCCCGTTTTCTTTCTTCTCTTGTCTTTCATACTTTTTTCTATGAATCCTCTTCTCTAATACTCCCCCTGACACAACTGAATTTACGCCTTCTCGTTCAGTACGCCTCTTTTTCTCTCATCTAATAATAGTCCTTCCTTCTTATATAATACTTCCCCTGTCCATACTCCTCTCCACTTCTTTCCTCTAATATCCCTCCTGTCTTCTCTCTCTAATACTTCTCCCCTTCCCTCTTCTTTAATACTCCTCCTGCTCATCATCGTAGCCGTTCTCCTCTCCGGAGTCCCTGCCCACCTCCTCGTAGTCCTTCTCCAGCGCCGCCAGATCCTCTCTCGCCTCGGAGAACTCTCCCTCCTCCATGCCCTCCCCCACGTACCAATGCACGAAGGCCCTCTTCGCGTACATCAAGTCAAACTTGTGATTGAGCCGCCCCCACGCCTCGGCAATAGCCGTGGTGTTACTAATCATACACACGGCTCGTGCGACCTTCGCAAGGTCACCGCCAGGGACCACCGTCGGCGGTTGATAGTTGATGCCGACCTTGAATCCGGTCGGACACCAGTCGACGAACTGGATCGAGCGCTTTGTCTTGATCGTCGCTATCGCGGAGTTGACGTCCTTGGGCACGACGTCGCCGCGGTACAACATGCAGCAAGCCATGTACTTTCCGCGTCTCGGGTCGCATTTCACCATCTGGTTGTTCGGCTCGAAGCAGGAGTTCGTGATCTCGGCGACGCATAGCTGCTCGTGGTGGGCCTTCTCGGCAGAGATGACCGGTGCGTAGGTGATGAGCGGGAAGTGAATGCGAGGGTACGGCACCAGGTTCGTTTGGAACTCGGTCAGGTCGACGTTGAGGGCTCCCTCGAAGCGCAGTGAGGCTGTGATCGAGGATATCACCTGCACGATAGAAGAAGAACCCGATGACACGGTTGAATTAAATATCTAGAAACCAATTTTAACGCACTTGACCTACACCCTATAGCAAGGGTTCTTAACCT
Source organism: Priapulus caudatus (assembly GCF_000485595.1). NCBI lineage: Eukaryota > Metazoa > Priapulida > Priapulimorpha > Priapulimorphida > Priapulidae > Priapulus > Priapulus caudatus. Next base: position 13,433 of record NW_014580122.1, on the reverse strand, counting down.
GTGGTCCATGGACCCCTTTTGGGTCCGTGGATGGGCTTCAGGGGGTCCCTGAACCAGGCGCATAAAAATTATTGTGTTTATGTGCTTATGTGCATTTCTCTGGGGAGGGGCCCGTAGCTTTCACCAGATTCTCAAAGGGGTCCATGACTCAAAAAAAGGTTGAGAGCCACTGCCCTGTAGTGTTTACCTAGGCCCTTGTTCAATTTTACATTTAGAAACCAACCCAGTGGAACTACACCCTGTAGTGCCTATACCTTTGTCCCCTGCTCAATTTGTAACCCACTTAACCTACACCCCCACAGTACCTAGCCACGCCCTCCGCGGCTTACCTGGCCAATGAGGCGATTCAGGTTGGTGTAGGTGGGGCGGTCTATGCCCAGATTACGTCGACAGATGTCGAAGATGGCCTCGTTGTCGACCATGAAGGCGCAGTCGGCGTGGTCGATCGTGGTGTGGGTGGTTAATACAGCGTTGTACGGTTCCACCACGGCCGTAGACACCTGCAGGTGTAGGTATAGATATGATAAGAGAGAGAGGAGGGAGAGAAGAGCGAGGGAGAGAGATAAAAAGATAGACAGCAAGAGCGAGCGGAGAGAGATAAAAAGATTTAGCAGGACGAGAGAGAGATGCGAGGCGGGAGCCGAGAGAATGAGCGGCGAATAGCGAATAGAAGAGATGAGAGAAAGAGCAAGAGGCGAAAAAAAGAGATAATATATATATATAGCACTGAGAGAGAGGAGAGAGAGAAAGAGAAGAGAGTGAAGAGAGAAGAGGAAGGAAGAGAGACAGAGAAAGGTAGAGAGGGCGGAGAATAGAAGAGAGAGAGAGGAAGAACACACAAGCACCTCGCCGCACGCACGCACACACACACACACACACACACACACACACACACACACACGCACGCACACACACACACGCGCGCGCGCGCACGCACGCACGCACACGCACACACCTGGGGAGCTGGATAGACGGCAAACTGAAGCTTGGATTTCTTTCCGTAGTCTACGGACAGCCTCTCCATGAGCAGAGACGTGAATCCGGACCCTGTTCCTCCTCCGAAGCTGTGACACACCATGAAGCCCTGAAGCCCTGTACACTGATCCGCCTGCAAGATGAAATAACCAGCATTTATAATGATGATCCCATTAGGGGGAGGCTGGGAGATACGATAGAGGAGCACAGAAAGCAGCGACACACCATGAAGCCCTGTACACCGATCCGCCTGCAAGATGAAGTAACCAACATCTACAATTCATGTACGATTATATATATAATGTTCGACTATATATATATATATATATATATATAT
>NW_014580122.1:8861-10013 GCF_000485595.1 Priapulus caudatus | reverse complement strand
GACTGTCCACATCCATCCTGATCAGAAGACATAACAGTGTATAGATAGATATCTACCACATGCTACGCACTCATATACATGCTGTCGGGTTTTTTTCTGTCGATATCAGACCATGTGGTGGTGCTAACCGCATATACATATATGTATATATATATATATATGTATACACTGAGTATATGTATATATATGTATATATATGTATATATATATATGTATATACTCGCTGTAAGCTTGTGAGCTGAGAAAACAGAGTGCATGAGGGTAAGTTTACTGTGAGGGGAGATGTTAGGTGGCCACGCGACACTGTCGCTTATGCTGGGTGTGTGTGTGGGTTAGATCAACGTGTAGGATATCTCATGTGGCGTTAGTGGTGTTCGTCATGCAGCCACGAGTCTGTTACTAGAGACGCGTGGATGTGGGGTGTGGGAGCGAAGAATGGCGTAACACACGCACGCACGTACACATACGCACACACACGCGCGCGCACGCACGCACACATGCACGCACACACACGCGCGCGCACACACGCGCACACACACACACACACACACACAAAGCACGCACACAGACGCACGCACGCGCGCGCGCGCACACACACACACACCCGCACACCCGCACGCACGTATGCACACACACACGCACACACACACACACACACACACACACACACACACACACACACACACACACACACACACACACCACAACACCCACACACACACACACACACACACACAGCACGTTCTATTCATGCACGTATCATTTGCCTCAGTCCGCAACTGTTCCTTATAAGGATGGCTGGAGATATCATCGTAAAAATGTTTACGCAACTGAATCTGCCTCCCCAGTCGGAGAATTTTTATAATTCCACAGACTCCCACCAGATGGCAGGGGAGTCACGCCGGAGAACGAGATTCTCTTATTCACAGAGACTGCATATGCCTGAGTCGCTTATATATATATATTATATATGTATAATTTAGAGCTCGAGGGAAAGCGCGCACTTAAATCAAAAATCAAAAATCGATTGGAAATCACGTATCGATTAGTGACATGCTTCCCATTATCGAAGAGTTAACTTCTTTTTTATCCGCGCGCGAAATATCGTCTGCTGTGACATCACGAAACAAGTGCCGATCTACAAGACTTCTT
>NW_014580122.1:7312-8352 GCF_000485595.1 Priapulus caudatus | reverse complement strand
CATCCACCCCTCACTGTCACCGCGCCACCCGCGCATGCACACGCTGAGGGGGGGAGGGCACAGTGACATGGGATCTATCCCCCCCCCCTGGAAGAGCAGGGATGATGCGGTATCTCCCCCTCTCCCCCTCCTTCCCCGTGTACGTCTGTTGTGGGGGTTTCTCCCCCTCCCCTCCCTCCGCGCACGTCTGCCGTAGGAGTAACTCTCCCTATCTCCCACTCCTTCTCCTCCTCTACCCCTCCTTCTCGCTCCTTCTCTCCCCCTCTCCCCTTTCCTCCTTCCATCCCCCTTTCCCCCTCCCTCCCTCCCGCCGCGGGGTGTCTCCCCTTCCCCCATGCAGCTGTCACGTGTGTCCGGTTTGTTTACGAAAGCGGCGCCCCCCCGCGGGGGATATCGCAACACGGATACTGTTGCTGGGCTATTTTGACATTTCTCCTCGGTGAGCGAAGAGAAGAGAACAGAAGGGAAGAGAAGAGACGCCCATTAGTGCGACCGCACGGGAGAAGAAATAGATTCTCAGCGGGGGAGAAGGGGAGTGACGGTGAGAGAAGGGGAAAGGCGGTGAAGGAAGGGGAGAGGCAGCCGTGAAGGGAGAGGCAGCGGGGAGAAGGGAAGGGGAGAGGCGGTGAGGGAAGGGGAGAGGCAGCAGGGAAAGGGGAGAGGCAGCGGGGAGAAGGGGAGAGGCGGTGAGGGAAGGGGAGAGGCAGCAGGGGAAAGGGGACAGGCAGCGGGGAGAAGGGGAGAGGCGGCGGGGGAGGGAGGTAGCGGCCGGTAAAAAAGGGACGGTGGCAGGGAAAGGGCAGTGAGGGAAGGGGGAGTGGCGGAGGAGAAAAGAGAGAAGCAGCGGGAGGTGGGAAGGGCAGCGGGAGGATGCTCAGCTTCCGATGCGGAGAATGACACACACACACACACACACACACACACACACACAACACACACACACACACACACACACACACACACACACACACACACGACACACACACACACACACACACACACACACACACACACACACACACACACACACACACACACAC
>NW_014580122.1:5257-6997 GCF_000485595.1 Priapulus caudatus | reverse complement strand
CTCTCTCTCTCTCTCTCTCTCTCTCTCTCTCTCTCTCCCTCCCCCCTCTCTCTCTCTCTTCCCCCATCTCTCTCTACCCACACAAAAAAACTAACGTACCATGAAAACATCGCTGGCTGCAAGATGTATTATAAATAAAAATGATCGGCTGGAATTTATGGAAGTGTCTTTTCTCCCCCCAGAGATTAACTGCGCCACCTATGTACACGTGTTATGACAAGTGCTTACTCGTTATTTCTCCCAGCCTCTCCATATTTCTCTTGTGTGCCAACACGACACGTGGCGTTTGAAGAATTAATTTAAAACTTCTAATAATTTTTTTTTGATTTACTGCGCTGTCGGCAAAAAATAGAGCGTTCTGAGTTTGCATGAATCCCTCGCCATCGACCCATGATCATCGTCATCTCCATCTCGTCTCTCTCTCTCTCTCTCTCCCTCCTCTCTAGCCGCATCCTACTCTCTCTACTCTAATCTCTCGTCTCTTTTCTCTCTGATCGCCCTCTCCATCTATATATCTGCTCATTCCCCCCTCTTCTCTTCTCTCTCATCTGTCGCCCTCCATCCATTCATATCTCTCTCTCGCACACCTCATCATCTCTTCGTCTCTCTGTGCGCCCTCATCATATCTATGATATCGTCTCTCCCCTCTCTCCGCTCGTTCTCGCATTGTCCACTTCGCGGCGTGCCCTCTTTCGTCTCCCCCCTATTCTCTCTCATCCTCTCCTCTCTCCGTCCCTCTCTCTCCCCCCCTCGTCTCTCTAATCCCCTCCCTCTCATTCTCGCCTCTTTGCTCTCTCTCGTTCTTGCTGTCTCACTCGTGCGTGCCCTCTTTCTCCCTCTCTCCCCTCTCTGTCGCTCGCTCTGTTATTTAATCACTACGCTTTTCTCACTCAGTAATTCTTTTCAACGCACAAAAGAAACGCGAACATTCTAAGATGATCCACGATTAACAGCACACTACAGACTCCGACTCTAGCACTCCTGCGAGCTGTCATGCTGTCAACACAAACACAAACTCCGCTAGGCTTCAATCAACGCCATGACGTCACGTCGCGCAACCCTTTACACACGGGCTCCGCTAGTACCGGCAGGGGCGGGTCGAGCGCGCGGGTGGCCGTCCCCCGATGACATCACACGGGTGGCGACCTCCCAGGATAAATTAGTCGAGATTGCGTCGACTCTTATTATACTGATGACGAGACGGCGACGCGGGCGACATCTGGCGGGCACGCGTTTCGTCTGCGCGCGCGCGCGTGGTCTGCGATCAATTATCGGCTGGTAGGATCCGGTTTCGCGTGGTCGGACGATCGATTCGACTTCATCCGGTTACGCGCTGCGTAATCCACATTCTCGCCTAAGTCGCGTGTGTTTCATTTTTAATGGTTTTTTGTTTGTCCTCCGTTTTTCCCGCCCCCAGGGGAACGCGTCTGCGTTGGATCGGTTACTGTCTGCTGCTGCTGCTGTTGCTGCTGCTGCTGCTGCTACTGCTGCTGATGCTGCTGCTGCTGCATGTGTTTGCTGTGATGTCCCTCTCTGCCTCTTCTCTCTCTCTCTGTCTGTTCTCTCTCTCTCTCTCTCTCTCTCTCTCTCTCTCTCTCTCTCTCTCGAGCTCGCACAGGGGTCCTTGTGATACATACATCGAGTATTTCCTTTCGCCGCGTAATGGAGAAGTATTTTACCCCTCCCCCTCCCCGACAGGAGGTTCCCTCCCCGGGGGGGGGGGGGCGGGGGAGCAGGGAG
>NW_014580122.1:4122-5138 GCF_000485595.1 Priapulus caudatus | reverse complement strand
CTCTCTCTCTCTCTCTCTCCCGCGATCTCTCTCTCTCTCTCTCTCTCTCTCTCTCTCTCTCTCTCTCTCTCTCTCTCTCTCTCTCTCGAGCTCGCACAGGGGTCCTTGTGATACATACATCGGGTATTTCCTTTCGCCGCGTAATGGAGAAGTATTTTACCCCTCCCCCTCCCCCGACAGGAGGTTCCCTCCCAGGGGGGAGGAGGGCGGGGTAGCAGGAGGCTTGGTCAGTATAAGTCTGCTACAAGTATCATCTGCGTACATTATAGGAACGTCTGCTGTGGCTACGATAGAAGCGGGGATGCCAGCTTCTCTTGTAACGAAGATGAAGTGACGTTATACCCGTTTCAAAGTGGATTTGTTGTAGAGATGAAGAAGGAAAACTCCAAAAGTCCAAGCAGTTGTGTTTAGCAAATAGTATTCTTGTTTCTCAAAAGCCGCACCCCCGTGCGCGCGCACAGAGGCACGCATCCGCGTGACCCGCACACCCTCGTCCGTCCTCCCCCCTTTTCAACCAAGAACCTTTCATTTATACGTTTTTAACAAAGAAATCAATCGCGCGCGCGGACAACCACACCCGCTGCACACATGCACAACAACTAACTCTCAACCGTTTCTCATCTCCATCATCCATACTACATCAAACGCGCTGCCGCCGACTTACCCATTATGCGACCACAGTTGCGACATTCCTAATCAACTACTATTTCTAATATCTGAAAACCACACTTTAGACTGAATAAATGATACTTTGCAATGGCGTTTTTTCAAACTAAACGTTGACAGAAAAGCTTAAACCCTGAAGTTTCATTTCGTTAATATCAACATCTATATTTTTTGAACATCGTTTTAAACCAAATTTACGGCATGTTTTGTTTTTTTCAAAATGGACACACGCACGCACTATAACTACAAGCCTCGTTCATCATGGAGACATCGTGATGGAGTGTGTGTGTGTGGTATGTGTGTGTGTGTGTGTGTGTGTGTGTGTGTGTGTGTGTGTGTGTGTGTGTGTG
>NW_014580122.1:2038-2758 GCF_000485595.1 Priapulus caudatus | reverse complement strand
CTCTCTACTCTCTCTCTCTCTCTCTCTCTCTCTCTCTCTCTCTCTCTCTCTCTCTCTCTACTAAGCTCTCCCCATCTCTTTCATTCTGACAGGTTTTCTCTGTATCCCCCCTCCCTTCTCTCGCTCTCGCTCTCGCTCTCTCATCGAACGCACATAAAGACGAAAACCCGCACAAAATATTTCAACCGTAATCTTTAAACGCCGCCGCCGCCGCCGCCGCCGCCGCCACTGACTAGACACCATCATTCTATCACGCATTCTAGATTCCTCCAACGTAGTTACCCTTTCCCCTGGCGTCTCCCTGGCGTCTCCCTCTCTAACTCCCTCCCTCCCCGCCGCCTCCCTAGAGATTCCTATCTATCCATAACACACTCCCCTCGCTATATATACCGCTATGGTACGTCACCGCCGCTATGCTAGACTTGCTGAGCGAGATATAGGCCAGCTGGCTCGATTATACAAATTAAAATTAGTAAGGCACTAAACGTGTTAAATATAGCGGATTGTCGATACAGGATGATGATGAGATGTTGTCAGCTCAGCTCGGGATCACAGCGGGGGATGTGCCTGCATGGGGATATGGTGGGTGGTGTACGTGTGGTGGGTGGTGGGTGGTGGGTAGTTCATGGCGGGTGGTTGGTGGTGGGTGGTGGGTGGTGGATGGCACACGCACACGCACACGCACACGCACACGCACACGCACACATATAGAGAGAGCGA
>NW_014580121.1:15317-20525 GCF_000485595.1 Priapulus caudatus | reverse complement strand
AGTCGCGACCGCCGCATTACCACCGATCTAAAGCAGCCTCCTATATGGGACACTGAGCTCCCACCGCTGCACGCGGCAATGCTCATCCATCCCTGTATAGAGGAAGAGGAGGAGGAGTGGAGGAGGAGAGGAGGAGGGAGGCAGGAGGAGGAGGAGGAGGGGACGCGAGAGAAGGAGGCGTTTAGGAGCCCAGGAGGAGGAGGAGGGTGGCTCCCCCGAGGAGCCGGAGGAGAGGACGGACGGAGAACGGATCGCTCGAGGACGGAAGGAGGAATGCTCGCAGGGAGCCGGCACCGGAGGCGAGCGCAGGCAGCCCCGCCCGGCACGGAGGGAAGCCACGCGCGCGACGGCCGCCGCCCCTATCCGACGACCGTAAGCAATCTCGGGGTGCTCGCCCCTGGAAGGGCACCCCGCCGAGGGAAGGAGGGCGGCCCGAACGGGCGGAGGCCGCCGGAACTGACCCGAAGGGAGCCGCAGCGCACGGAGCGACGCCGTATATAATATATGACTACGTATTATATATATATCCTATATTTCTTTATTTATTTACCTATATATATATATACGATACGAGTGAGTGAGTGAGTGATAATTTATATAGACGTTGAAATAATGACAAATGTGCCACACCGGCTACATTATACCAATATTTGTCCAATATTCACCCTCTGATATATTTCAATCATCGTATCTATCCTATTATCTTATTCTATCTAATGGTATGCTATCTATATATCCTATCTATCTATCTATCTGATCCTCATCCCTATCTAGTCCTATCTTGCTAATCTATCTTCTATATAGTCTATCTATCTATCTATCCTATCTACATGTACGTATATATGCTCTCTCTCTTCTTCTCCTTCTCTCTCCTCTCTCTCTCTCTCTCTCTATATATAATATATATATATTATATATATAGTAATATATATATATATCGCCGCTGCCCCGCGGCGGGTTCTTCCCCCCGCCCCCGTCCGGGGGTAAGCGCGGTGTGGCCACCCGAGGGCGCGGCCGAGATTTGGAGTTTGTAAGTTGTAAGGGGTATCGCGTGCTGCGGAGGAGGAGGCGGCCGGCCGCGCCGACGGAAGCGCTAATGCCGAGGTGGTTGATGCGGTTTGATCAGCCTACAAGGGGGACTACGTGTTCCAATTCACGGATGAACGCATAATTATGCTGGGTCGTTAACTACATTGCCATGTAGTTACGCCTCCACTCAAACCCAAGCCACTTTGCAGGCTCCCGCGCCCACACAGACCACGTCATCTCAACCCTCCCCCTCCTATGCCGGCGTGGCCCGCGGCAGCGGTGGCATTGCGCGCGGGACGAGCCGTTGAGACGAGCGGGGCGGCGGGCCGGATGGGAGACTACACCCCGCATCGGCCTTGCTGGCGCCCCCCCCACCCGTCGCCCTGCCTACTCACGCCGCGTTGATAGCTTCCGCGCCCCGCACACCCCTCGACCACACCTGTCGTGCTCAATCTATATTTGACGAATACACACATACCCGTTGAAACTGAAATGACACACGCGCGGTGAGTGTGTATATATAGTGAAGGGTGTTTATGTCCTCCCGATGCTGCCAGACTTTAGCTGTGGGCAAGTCTAACACTCTATACTGTCGAGGATTAAGACTATGCCTGTGCCTCCTGAGGAAGTTGGTCTGGTGGAGAAAGCGTGATACACACTAGGAAGCTGAGTGGAGGGTGAGAACCGCCAAGCTCTGCTCTGATAGTGCTGTTATTGGGCGGCGATCCGAAGGAACAGATACCCACCCACTAGCAGTATGGGGTGTTTGACTGTTGCATTAGGTTGAAAAACCTTTTGCTTTTTTATGTTTTGCACCTCCGGAGCGGGGCCCCCCGCCGCGGCCACGGTACTCGCCCCGCCCCACCTCTTTATATACGGAGAGTTATTAGAATATATATATTTATATAGGGTATATAAATATACGGAGGGCTGTTGGATTGCAGGCGTCGTTGCCGTGGTTTCCGCATCACAGTCGGCTGCACGCGCGGGGCGGTGACGGGGCAGCAGCCTCCGAAGCGGCGACTCGCGCGCATCCGTCGCTCTTAATTATGATAATTGCCGGCGAAGACAATAAATTTAATTCGATTTTAAGAGAAGTAAAATGAATCATCAATGAAATGCATTAGTGGGAGTCGGCGGCGAATAGAACCGCAGTTTAGTGGAGAAGTTATTAAGATGGGTTATAGGGGGAGGCAGATGCCCCTCCGTCCTCCTCCTCCTCCTCCTGCTTCTCCTCCTCCTCCTCCTCCTCCTCCTCTTCCTCCTCCTCCTCCTCCTCCTCAGTATCGTATCCGCTCGAAATCAGGCAATCATTTTATAATGTATATATATATATATATATATATATGTGTGTGTATGTTCATCAGCATATTTAGTACGAGTATTATTTAAAATAAAAATATTATTTAATAATAAACTGTTTTAAATAAATTAAATATTAAATATGATGATTAAATATTTCATCATAACATATTATTACATATTATCTATTCATACTAGATAAAATAAAAAACATATATATTATGATTATCATACTTATACTATATATATAGAAACTCTAAATAACTAAATAAATAAATAATAAAAAAACAATAATATACATATACATACATATTCCAAATAAACCGAATGTTCTTGCGTTTGCGGAAGCGGTACACTTCAACAAGTGAACATCACGTGAAACGCAACATTTAGCCGATGCTAGCAAAATGCGTCACGACCGTAATTCTTCAAACCTAAATTATATGATCGGAGCGCGAGCGAGCGGTCTGGCATGCGATACTACGCTACCGCTGCAGCCGTAGAAAAAAAAACGCGGATAATTGCAGTAACAAAATACGAGAAATAAAATTCGCCATGAAGCTACTATAATTCGCCGTGTTGCCAGCAATCGGGGGCATGATGGAGGGCCGAACGCCGCAAATGTCAATGTGAGCCTAATAAAACAGCTGCACATCGTCTGCTGCTGCTGCCTGCCTGCTACTCTGCTGCCTGCTGGCTGCTACTGGTCTGATCTGATGGGTGGTATGGTGGTGGCTGGCCTGCTTGCTGAGCGTGGTGATGGGCGGTTTGGTCTGGCTTGCTTACCTGCTGCTTGCTTGCTGCTGTGGGTGGTGGTGAGTATGCTCTGGCTGGTGTTACCGCTAGGGCTGGGTGGTGGATGGTCGTTGGTGTGCTTGCGTGTCTGGGCTGTCTTTGGTGCTGCTGTTGCGTGGCTGCTGATATGGTGGTGCGGGGTGGTGCTGCTTGCTGCTGCTGGTCTGAGTGGTGGTGGTGCTGCTGCTGCTGCTGGGTTGGTCGCCGATTGCGCTGCTGCTGCTGCTGCTGCTACTACTGATACTGATTGCTGCTGGGGCGCTGTGCTGCTGCTTCGCTGCTGCTGGTAGTGGTGGTGGTGATTTGCTGGCGGCGCGTCGGCGGCCGAGCACTGGCGGCATGACAGCGGCCGTGCATATTACATGTATATTATTTTATCGTGCGTCGCGTGCACGCATCAAACACGCGCACAAAATGTCGTCCTTCCTTCAAATCGAAATATTACTTGAGCCTCGTCGCGAACTCGAAGCCGTGCAAGCGCGCGCAGCATCGCCCCCTACGCGTCACGCACGCAACTCAGCGTTATCATTATAAATAGTTACTCTCTCTCTGCGCTTCGCTCCTCTGGCCTTCGCTTCTCGTCTTCTTGCTTTCTCTCTGCCGTTCGTCTCTCTGCTCGCTCTTCTCTCTCTCTCTTCTCTCTCGGCTCTCTGTCCTTTTCTCTTTTCTCTCTTTTCTCTGCTATCTCTCTGTTATAGCATACATTAAGTATTAATATAGTTGGTGTGCATTTATGTTAAATGATTGGTTCATACATACTTCGCGTCGTGCGTGCGGTGTACGTGCGTTGCGTGCGTGCGTTCGTGTTGTGCGTGCGTGTCTGTGCATTTATTCAGTGGATCTCCGTCATCTAATAGCATGCAGCGGTGGCGGAGGAGAGCAGGCGATTCAGCCTCTCCATGCCTCTCCCGGAACCACGGCAGACTCTAGCAGTTCCCGCCACGGACGGTACGCAGGGAAAACTTACGAGAACCTGACCCCCAGCAGCAGCAGCTACAGGGCGCATGCGGTGAGGCTACGCGTTTTGTAAAAAACACATTTGCGTTTTTACTACTTTTTTGTGTGGGAAGCGCCGGGGCAGTACGCAATCACACACATCACACTACCCAGGCACACACATACGCGCGCTCGCCCGCACGCGCACGGCGCACACAACAACGCATCACTAGCAAACTTACGCAGCGCCGACACGTCGCAGCGCCAATCCGGCACCGCGCACGCGCACGGCGGCACTGCGCACGCTGCCGACAGCGCACTCCGCACGCGCACGCGCATTCTAACTCACTACGCACATATCGGTTCACACACCACACACACACAACACACACACAGATCACACATCACACACACACACACAGCAGATGATGCGGCGTCTCGTCGAAGTTTAATAAGCAGCACAAATATTGAAATACCGTAGAAAACCTTTTAGTAAACAGTCTACAGGAGCTGCTGTTGACTGTAGAGACGAACTAGGAGGTCGGCCCCAGTTACTGTAGGACGCGTGTAGGCCCGTACACGCCGGGGCTACAACTGTATATATATATGTCCGTAGCTCGCAAACGTCAAAACATACACAGGCACGGGAAACAATACGCTTGCCATATCTAATGAGGAAATAACGTTGAAACCACATGAAGGATAATTTACCGCGTTTACTAATATATTACGTGATACGAAACGAAGTTTTCGATTTAGTGACGGCATCGTGTCGTGTATATAGCGTTTCGTTTGCAGACGATGGAATTGGACATGCGCCGTATATTTCATCGCACATAAACAGCACATTTCGTTCGTTTTTTTCGATGAATTTCTTTAGTCCTCGTTATATTCATTCTTCCATCCATCCATATTCTTCCACCAATCAATTTTTTTCCGTACATCTATCTATTCACCCATCCATCCCGCGTATGTAGGTAATAGAAATAGATCACTTAGTGATTCTGTCCCCAGTTCTCCCCCTCTCTCTCTCTCTCTCTCTCGCGCGCGCGCTCTCTCTCTCTCGCTCTCATACATACTCTCTCTCGCTCTCTACATCACCCACACGCGCCAACGTAGCCACACACACACACACACACACACACA
>NW_014580121.1:5000-15307 GCF_000485595.1 Priapulus caudatus | reverse complement strand
CCATCGTACGTAGCAGATACACACCAACCACGCGAGCGCGACCGCGCACCACACACGCGCACGATATAGAGACACACACGCCCACGTGTGTACCCGCCGACACACACACACACACCACCAACACAGCTACACAGCACACTACATACACACATTGCGCACCACACCACCACAACACCGACACACACACACACACATACCACGCAATACATACATCACACACCCGACCAGTCCCACCACACACACAAACGCACGCGAACGCACGCAACACACACATACACACCACACACACACCACGCGACGCGGCCAACACACACACAAACACACCACACACCACACACACACAACACACCTCACACAAACGCACGCACGCACACAAGCCCCCTCCACAGCCACACACGCCACCGCCGCGTCGGCGCGAACTGTTTACCCGTCTGCGCGCACTATTAAGCCCACACGCACATCACCACACACGCAAACGCTACGCGAGAGCAGTGGTCGCCACACGCACCGCCACACAGCGCACAGCACATATCCACAAACGCGGACACTCACAGCACACGCAGCGCACACACGCACACACGCACACGCACGAACGACGCCACACGCAACCGCACGAAGCGGCGCGTCGCACCGCCATGCACAGATCGTCCGTTCGCCTCAAACCGTGGATGTTTACCCGTCGGCTCCACGCACTATTTACCCGCGCGCGTCTCCGCGCCGCGGTTCCAACCGAGAGATGTCGAGCACACGACACCATACACTATCATACGCATAGCCAGCGCAAGAACCCGACATATTCACGCAAGCGTCTATACAGCGTCTTTTGTGTGCGACTCATTCGGGACTGAGCGAGCACCTGACTGATCTGACGAGCACATACGACTGACTATGACTCCTCCCCGGGATCCGACAGCCTTCCGGCCTGCCTTCCAACCAGTCTTCTTCTCTCTTCTAGTATATACAGCCAGGCAGCAGCCGGCGCGCCGGCGTCGGGAGGACTCGCTGTAAACGCTGCCTACAGGCGGCACCATTCAAAAACTCATGGCCTCCCAGACCCTTGGCTTACACTTTAACCGGCAGACTGACATATCAAGCCGCAGACGCCGCGGCGCACAGAGGGGTAAAATAATATACCACACTGCGGCGCTAGAATGGTGAACGGCGAGAGCCGCAAGCATTGCAGCAACGTGGGCTGAAGGTACCGGATAGTATTTATAGGCGCGGGGTTGATCGTTCCGCGTATTATACGCGGATGGATTGCGGGGCCTGGACGCTCGACAAGGAAACACACAAGCGGTGACATTCTCGTCGCATCTGGTCGGGGTCTGCCAGCCCACCACCTATTGGGTAACCACCGTCGTCGTCCCCCACAATCTACAGCCACGGACAGAGTACACGAGTACCTACAGCGTCTGTCAACGTCAGCGACCGTCGGCGCGCATCACGAAACTTTACAGCCCCGCCTCTGTGCAGCACGCTGTTTTACGCCGACCGTCGGCGAGCCGCGCCGCACGACTTTTACCCTCACGCGGGCTGCGTACTGCTATCAAATGACACAATATTTATTCCTGATCTGATGAGCTATGACGACATGATACATATTAATAATAATACACTAAATATTTATTTTATTCATTTATATAATTATTACTGCGTGGTGCGTGTCTCAGCCTACTAGACGATTTTAGAGCGCGCGCATCATATTATAACCATTTATATATACACCTGCACGCTTAGAACATTCTTGATGCCATCCAATGTCGAATAACCTCAGCCACACTTCCTTCTAGGCTCAAGGGCGCAGCATATAAAACTTGCTGAGCTCTATATAACTACGGGGCCGGTATAAAATCCGCTCAGGCGCGGCGACTGTTACCCCAGATCCGCACGATAACAGTCATGCGTCCGTAACCCTGCTTCTCTCAAACGAATGACCTCAGCTTATTAATGCGCATCACAAATTTAATTCCCTTCCCGGCGCGCACTATTTACCCTACCGGCGTCAGACTGTTTACCCTTGGCACGCACTGTTTTCTGTATCCTCACGCACCCGTCTGACACGAGTAACGCCCACGCAACGCACAGAGCGGCAACCTATATTACCCCGTCGGCGGCGCACTATTTACCGCTCCCGCGCAGCACGTATTTATACCCTCGGCGGCGGACTGTTTAGTCCGTCGCAGGCGCACTATTTACCCTCCCGGCGCGGCACATATTTAGCCTCTCGGCGCAGTACTGTTTACCCGTCGGCGCAGCGAGCCCGAACGCTATTTACCACCCTCGGCGTGTACTTGTACAACCACGGCCTCGGCGCACACTATTTACCTTCGGCGTGCACTTATCTTACCTTCGGTGGCACACTTGCATTGTACCTCGCTGTGTGCCACTATTTACGCCCGGCCTCGGCGCGCGCACGTATTATACCCTCGCGCGCACTATTTACCCTCGGGCCGCGACTCATTTTTACCCTCTGCGCGACTGTTTACCACGTCGGCGCTCACGTATTTACCCCACCCGCAGCCACCGCTCACGGCCAACCGTCGCACCGACCCTGTGTTACCCATCAGCTGTCAATCAGTAGGTGCCCACCGCACACGCACCCTAGCGGACAATACAGAATAATACCGTTCGACGGTAAGTCTTACATCAATGTATTTGTACATGATAATGCCTACATGTTAATACCTATTATAAGTGATGGCGATGAAATATGTAGAGCAGTTAACTGTTTTACAGTCGTGAAACGACGCAATGAATGATTGAATAATATTAAAAACACGAGCGCAGCAGAGAGAGAGAAGGAGACGCGACAGAGAGATGAAGAATGAGATAGAGAGAGAGAGAGACGGCGCCTTAATTCTAACGCCATCATAAATTTTTATATACCTAGGTCTACTCCGCCAAAAATAATTTAAAGTGTTAACTCATTACGTAAATCATCCCGTCGGCAGAACGCGTACTGTTTACCCCGCGAGCGTACTGTTTACCGCGCGCGCACTATATTTAACCCGCCTCGACGCGCACTATTACCCATCGGCGCGGACTGTTCCCGTAATCACCCACGTCGGCGGCGCTACTAATTTGCGCGGTCGCAGCAGCATCGCTATTTACTTCTCCAAAACTAAAACCGAGCGACGGTCGGTAACTAGAGAATACATTAAACAACCAACAGCAACATCGCAACGCTCTTTTGGCATTCGAAAACATTATCTAACACCTAAACATAATTTTGCGAATACCTCTCTAGATACAACGGCACTCAAGTGTAAAGCGCAAACCCGGTTAATTTTACCCGTAAAGGATTGTGCTTTCACGAGACAAACAGGCGCCGACTGCGGACGCGTCTATTTTAGTGCTGAAAGCTACGTAAATAGCAGTGGGCGCGGAAAAAAACGCTGCTACGCTCGCTTGCCCTTTAGCCGGACAGGGCGCGTCCTCCCGTGGGCTGCAGTGACAGAGACACAACACACAATATATTATTATTACTCTTGCTTGTACGTGCACTAGTATATTAGATACAGCGCCTAGGTATCAAACACGCGTGCACCTACCCTGTGCAGATCGCGCGCAGAAAAATATCTACTCTTTCGGCTGTTGTGCGTAACGGACAATCAGCGAAATGTGATCATATGTATGACGCCGAGGAGAGAAGAGACCGTAATGAGAGGCGTGAGAGAGCAAGCACTGAGCCTGATGAGATATAAGCACGCGAGAGAGAGAGAAGACAAGAAGAGAGAGAGAGAGGAGAGAGAGAGGAGAGACGAGACCGATGAGGGAGAGAGATGAGGCGAGGAGGCAGCATATGTAGAGAGAGCGAGCAGAGAGAAACATCAGAGAGAGAGAGAGCAGCAACATCTTGAAGGAGAGAGAGGGTGCACATGTAGTATGTAACCGAGAGCAGAGAGAAGACGAGAGAAGAGAGAGAGAGAGCAGATGCAGAGCGGTGTGTGATAGAAATAGGGAGGCCGCAGAGAGGAGACCGAAACACCCAGGAAGAGAGGAGAGAGAGGAGAGAGAGAGAGAGTGAGAGATGACCTTTGACCGAGAGCGCAGTCGCAAGTGGTCTAGACAGGTCGTGAGACTGTTTACACACTAAAAAATCGCAGAGCAGAGCGACGACCCCAACGCAGCACGACCAGTATTTACAGCAGAACTCTGTTGCCTGCAGCGCGCGTGTTCACCGACAGGCTTGATCCCCTCGTACTGGCGCATGAGAGACAGCCTGTATTAACTCACTCTCACCACCTCACTCACGCACTCCGCTCACGACGGCACTATTTACCCTCGGCGGGCGAACTGTTTACCGCAGGCGTGACACCGACCGGCGCACTGATTTACCCGTCCGGCGTGTACTGTTACTACCGTCGGCACGACGTATCTGTTGTACGCCGTCGGCCGCGACTGTTTACCCGTCGGCCCGCGCCACTTATTTACCCTCGCGGTACTGTTTACCCCGTGCACCGGCCGAACCGGCGTACTGATTTACCGCTCGGCGTGCACGTATTTACCCTCCGGCGCGTACTGCTTACGCCCACCGCACGCATAAGGCGGCGCACGTGTCTACCCGCCAACCCATGCCAAAACGCACACCACAGCAACACACACAGACAGCCCGTGACACCTGTGGTTACAACCACCTATAGACACCGCCGTCGGCCACACGCACTTATTTACCCTCGCGCCACCAACACGCTAGTTATCAGCCACCATACGGCGCCGCACTAATCATCAATTGAGGCGTATGAAATTTAAATCATCATCCTATATAGAGGCGCGCGCAGCTCTGGCTTTACCCTGCGTGGCGAACTGTTTACACCGTCGGCAGAGCGGCACCTATTTACCGCCTCACGCTCTCCTTCTCTCTCTCCTCTCTCTCTCTCTCGGTCTCATCTCTCTCCTCGGTCATCGCACCTCTCTATTTACCTCGTCTCCCTGCTCGGCGCGTCTTACTGCTTTATCTACTCCAAAAACTCACTCCGTCGCGCTCATGCCGTTACCTGTTTAACCCTCTCTCTATCCCGTTCCGGCGTGTCCATCCTATTTACCATTTCGGCGCGCACAGTATTTACCCCGGCGCGTACTATTTACCCCCGTCTCGGTGTGCACTATTACCCCCTCGGCGCGTCCACTTCATTTCTTACTCTCCTCCCACCTCGGTCGTACTGTCTTACCCATCAGTCGGCCGCGCCCGACTCCCCTTCTCAATGCTTTACCGTCTTCTCCCTCGGCAAGCGTACTGTTTACGCGTACGCGGCGACCACGTATTTACTCGCTCGGCGCACTACTGTTCCCGTCGCATGTCACTATTTACCCCTCGGCCGCAATAACTATTCTACGCGCCTCGACTGCGCACTATTTTAACCTCGGCGCATACTGGTGTACCCGTCGCCGCGTACTATATTACAGCCTCGCGCGTACTGTGTTACGCCGTCGACTGTAGACCGCATCCTATTGTCTCCGGCGTGCACTGTTTAGCAGTCGCGCCACTATTTAACTCTCGGCGCGCACTGTTTACCCGTCGGCGCGCTACTGTTTACTCCTCTCTCCCTCCCGTCGGCGCCACTATTTACCAATCAGCGCGTACTGTTCTCCACCCCCCTTCGGTCCGCAGCCACTAATTTA
This sequence comes from Priapulus caudatus, assembly GCF_000485595.1. Taxonomy (NCBI): domain Eukaryota; kingdom Metazoa; phylum Priapulida; class Priapulimorpha; order Priapulimorphida; family Priapulidae; genus Priapulus; species Priapulus caudatus. The sequence continues at coordinate 9,685 of NW_014580121.1, read as the reverse complement.
CCCCTCGGCGCGGTACTGTTTACCCGTCGGCGACGCACTATTTTACCCTCGCGCGGCCACTGTTTACACCCCGTCGGCCGCGCGACATATTTACCCTCGCCGCGAACTGTTTACACCGTCGCGAGCACTATTTACACCCTCGGCGCGTACCTGTTTACCCGTATCGGCGAGGCACTATTTAACACCCATTGGCGCGTACTATTTACCCTCGCGCGTTATAATTTCCACCCCTCTGGCGCGTACTATTTTTACCCGCGGCGCCACTATTTACCCCTCGGCGCGTACTGTTTACCCCGTCGGCCGCGCCTCCCGAACGTACTTTAGCTGCTAACAAATCTGTCTTATCATGACAATGAGCGGGTGGACGCTGACCAATCACCGTCTCCCTGCCCGCTTACACCAAAGTATTAAAAAATAGGCTGAATGAAATAAACGCGTTCCAATTTGAGAGATCAGCAGCTAGGAATAAACATGTATCATAATTTTATTATAGTTTCTTTATTATTAATATATATGAAGACCTTCATTACAGTATCGCCCAATTTGATATAATAAAAATAAGAAAAATCCCACATATATGCGTGCTTCCGCTGTTTACATGTGTAAATGGTGATTTCCCCTTAGCTGCCCCATAAATGTATGGATGATAATATAATTGGTAATCAAAATACTCATAAAGCTGAAAATAGTATTCAAACGACCTGTTATGATTATTATATTCGATTTTATGTTTAATTAATGAATGCTATTTCTAATATGAATGTTACGTTACTTATTAATTAAGTATATAATTGATGAATGAGATGGATCACTGGCAAATGTGTAGAATAATGCAATGAGAAATGGTGATGGAGCAACGTTAAGGCCTTATTAACGCTCTCTCCTCCTCCTAGACGTACGTTCAGACGCATCACGTCGCAACGTCTCGTCTCCACCGTGTAAACTAAGGCGGTATCGACCACGATTTCATGACGCCCAAAACACACCACGTCCTCATAACTCACTATCGGCGATATCGGATCTGCACAGGACGATGTTCTAATTTCTTCGCACATCGACACCCAAACTCGACGCAAGAACCCAGGCCGTAGCCAGGAGGAGGGGGGGGGCGGTGCGGGTCGTCCCGCCCCACCCCCCCAAACGCCGGGCCCCAATCAAAAAGAGAGAGAGACGAGAAGAGCAAAAGTTAAGTCAAGACTCGGTAGGAGATGAACCCGCACTTCGTGGGATCGTCCCACTCAGACAACTACCATAAGTAGTGTGCCGTGACTGTGTGTGTGTGGTGCGTGTGGGCGTGCAGCGCGCGCGCCGTGTGTGTGTGTTGTGTGTGTGTGTGTGTTGTGCGTGTGTGTTCTGTGTGTGTGTGTGCTCTGCTGTGTGTGCGCTACTGCGCGCAAAAAGTGTGTGTGTGTGTGTGCGTGTGCGTGCGCGGCGCAGCGCGTGTGTGCTGTGTGTGTGTGGTGTGTGTGTGTGCCCTGGACACAGCCGCTGTGAAAGATGTCGGCAGCCGCGAGCGCGCTCAATCGAAGAGTCGTTTACGGTGGCGTACGCAGCGCACACACCGAGCCCCGCACGGCACGCACGCAAGCGCACAAACACGAAACATCGCGATGTTCGTGGCGCGTCTGCCTGAGTGTGTGGTGGCGGTAACGCGCACGAACGGGAAAAAAGTCTCCTCTTCCACACACACCCACCGCACATACACACACGACAGCAAAAACGACCTGTACATCGCACGACCACCCACGCCCGACACGCACACGCAACCACCGGCAGTACGCACCAACGCCACACAGCAAACACACCCCCCGCGGTGAGCGGCGCACACATTTTTTTTAACAATGTGAATACACTATACTTGTTCCTGCAGTCCTGGACGTATCGTCCAAAACTTACCGTGATAAACAGATTCACCGTTGCGTCCTAATGATGTACGTGCATAATCCTGCATACAGTCCTGGACGTATGTTCTAGGAACTGCATCGCGGTTAAATAGAGCCTTCAGACCTGTCATCTGAGCAATTATCATCGCAATCTTTGGTGAGAAATGAGAAAATATTCAGGACACACTCTTCTCTCTCAATCTCACAATGATCGAACTTTAAAAGAGTTTTATAATGTCTTATTCTCATGTGTACAAATAGCTACTCGGCTAAACCTTCCCTCGAAAGTTTTTCACACATGCATCCTCTAACGTCTTAGTTCAGCGCCATACTCCATTAAGTAACTAATCGAAATCCATTACATGGGTGCTCTCTTACAGGATCACATGTTACTAAATACCTAAAAGACAGGATTATCAGCTTTTAACAACAGCATTTTTCCCATTTATCAACTAAGTAACCGACCAACAAAATTGAAACAAATTAACAATGTATTTGTTCTGAACATTATCAATGAAGTTTTACACACATTCTTAAACTATTGGGACAAATCTTATTAAATGCTGATCCGCTTATTTCCAACTTGGACAAAATACAGTACGTACGGTTCCACTCTTTGCTATCACACGCCACGCAAGACGGCCCAGCGAAAAGCGTTCTTATGTACAATTGACCTTTGGCAAAAATTCACGCCCAGAATCTCAGCGCATCGCTCAATGCGTAACATCGAAGTGCTTAATTGGTCAAGAGAAATACAGCACTGATCTCAATAATTAGGCCGAAAATGTTCACATACATCCTCTAATTCGCGCTTAACAATGGCATAGAACCTCTTCATCAGAGTGATTCCTCTGTTTGGTCTCCTGATCGTTAGCAGGCATACAGCCTTAATAAAGAATACCACAGCGGAATTCGCCATGATAGGTCATGGCTCCATATCCATTGCTGTGTTTCCTCGAGATTATGCGCGAATTCACTGTAATAGTCCCCATAACATCTCTGTGCCTTGCCGGTTTCACGGACCTCTGCATAGCTGGTTTCGCTCGAGTTTTCCCACAATCACTCCATTCCACACCCTCGTCCCGCGTTTCGCACAGTAAGTATGTTCACTACACGCCAAGGGCTGAATAGGTGATTGTTATCAGTTGAATGGCAGAAGGGGGATGGATTTGATTGTGGCGCGATTGACAGCACGTCATTGTCAATTTGAAATAAACAGGGCGCCGGCGCCAGTGCCCGTTAGCCGCGCGCTCGCGGCGCGCACTAATTTACCAAAAATCTCTCGGCACCCTCCCACTGTTTAACCCGTCGGCCTGCGGCACTGATTTACGCCTCGCGCGGTACTGTTACGCCGTCGGCGCGCACGTATTTACTCGCGCGTACTGTTTACCGGCCTGTCTGCCGTGCCACTATTTACCTCCTCAGGCCGCGTAAATGTGTACCACCGTCGTCGAGCACTATTGTACCCTCGCGCGTTACTGTGTTACTCGTCGCGCGGCAGCTATTCTTTACCTCGTCCGGCGCGTACTGTTTACCCGCGGCGCGCACGTATTTACGCTCCTCGGCGGCGTAGCTGTTAACACACCTCGGCGCGGCACGTGTTTACTGTCATCACGTTCGGCGTGCGGCAACTTATTTACTTCGCGCGCCACTACCGTAGTTTACGCCCGTCGGCCGGATCAGCGCACATATTTATTCTCTGTCCCCTCGGACTATTTACCTCCCATCGCGCGTACTCATTTACTGCCCCAAAAGCGCACTATCCTTACCGCTCTGCGCGGCGCACTTGTTTACCCCCGTCGCCTCGCGCACCATTTACCTCGGCGCAACTGTTTACGGTCTCGACTCTACCGTTGGCGCGCACTATTTAGCCTCGAGCCGCGTACCTGTTTACCTCCGTACGGTGGCGTCACTATTGACGCCCCCCGCCTCGCACGCGCTACAGTTTACGCCCGTCCGCACAAGCGCACTATTTCCTCGGGCGCGACACGTGTTTACCCGTCGGCCGCGAACAATTTACACCGTCGGCAGCGCACTACCTTCTACAACCCGTCGGGCGCGCACTATTTACCCCTCGGCGCGCACGTCTTTACACCGCTCGCGCGCACTATTTACCCTCCGCGCGCACTATTTATCTCAGACGGGGCGGACTGTTTACCCCGTCGGCAGCCGCACACATGTACGCGCTCGGACGAACTGTTTACCCGTCGGTTGCGGCCACATAATTTACCGCCTCCGGCGCGTCACTGTTTACCCCGTTGGTGCGCGACTATTTACCCTCGGCCGGCGTACTGTTACCCGTTCGGCGTGCGCTACTTATTACCCTCGGGCGCGTATTTGTTACGCCCTCGCCGCCACTGTTTTACGGCCGTCGCTCGCGCACTAATTGATACGCTTCCGCGCTGCGCACTGTTTACGGCGTCGCCGCTGCGCACAGGTATTTACCCCTCGGCCTCGGACTATTTACCCTCGGCGCGTACTATTTTAACACCGGCGGCAGCGCACTAGCTCTAGCCCTCGGCGCGCACTGTTTCACCCGCTCCCGGTCGCGCGCACTATTTACCCTCCAGCGCGAACCCTGGTTACCCGTTGGCGCGCACTATTTACCCTCGCGCGTACTGTTTACTGCCTCCCCGGCGCCGAACCCTGTTTCCGCGTTGGCGGCGCACTATTTACCCTGCGCGCGCGCAACGGTTTAACCCCCCGTCGGCCAGCGCACAATTTACCGTCGCCGGCCAGCGCACTGATAATTATACGCTCGCCGGCGCACGTGTTTACGCCCGTTCGGCGAGGGCCGCACTA
>NW_014580120.1:28925-30227 GCF_000485595.1 Priapulus caudatus | reverse complement strand
AGAGAGAGAGAGATAGATAGATATAGATAATAGATAAGATATTTATTAGTTCTTGATATATATATATATATTTATTTAGAGTTAATAAGAAGAATTTTTAGAATATATAGAATATATAGAATATATAGAATATACAGAATATATAGAATATATAGAATTTAGAATTATATTAATATATTAAATAATATATATATTATTATATTATATTACATTATATATTATATATATATATATTATCTCTCTCTCNGTGAAGGATAGTGAGAGAAAGAAGCGCACTGAAACTGTACCAATAGAGTACAGTTCAATTGAACCAGAGGCACCTTTGCCAAAGGAGATGGAGAGGTTCTGGCCGTCAAACATGAATAAGATTCTTCTCGAGAAGCTAATCTACTGCCATCTTCGTTCAAATACTTCAGAAACATTACAATATCCCACTGTACTCGGACAAGTGACCAAAGAGGACGAGGATTGGCAGTGCATCATGGTCCATCAAGGCCTGGAAAAAGCATGGCCACACCTTAAATCGTAATTTAAAGAAGCTGACCTCCGAATACTCATCCACGTCTTGGACTCTCTCAATGCAGGACACAAAGCGTGTGTTGTAATCTCCAACGATACAGATGTTATTGCTGCTCTGCTCTACTACATGCCCGTCTTTCACCAACACAACCTTGAGTCGCTGTGGGTGCGAGCTGGGATGGGAGATACAACTCGATATATACCCCTTCATACCCTGTTCCAGCGCCTGGGTAATCGGCTCTGTGCAGTACTGCCGGCTATACACAGTCTTACAGGGTGTGACATAACCAGCAAAGTTGGTACAAAGAAGACAGCTCTAAAGGCAGAGCCTGAAAAGTTGCTGAAACACTTCGGGGAATTACCAACCCTTTCTCCGGCCATGACTCGCAACGACGATCATTACTTAGTGAAGGTACTGAAAAGAGGTAGCAATGCTAAGTGTTTCTCTGAATATCGAGCAAAGGTTTTCCACTTCAGCAAAGAGGGTTCTCTCCACAGCCTACCACCGACTATAGTCAGGGACTCCTGCCTCATACCAAGCGTGCCTTCTACAATGCCTACACCATCAACCATGCCTTGGAGTGCCATCTCGACCCTGAAAACGTTGAGACACTGAAGCCAGAGGATTGTGGCTATGTGAATGACCAAGAACAGCTGGTACCCGCAACATCGTGGAAAACCCTCGAGCCTCATTGGTCAGTCTCCTGTTCATGTGCTAAGTGTTCAAGGTCAACTTGCCCATGTAGAAACGCTGGAGTAAAATGTAGTAAATTTTTGTAAGTG
>NW_014580120.1:23273-28299 GCF_000485595.1 Priapulus caudatus | reverse complement strand
GAAACTTGTTAGTAATACTCATTCAATGTAATTCAGTGCAATTTGAAAGTTTATGGTTGCTTAATAAATATTTATGCTCTGAAACTTCAATATTGTAATTTTTTCACTTTGGCGCCTAACCGAAAATCGCATAATTAGCTGTACAGAAAAAACGTACTTGACCCAGAAGTATTACCCAAACTTTTTTGAGAGTCTTACCATACGGAATGAGAAAATATAAGGTTTTGCTCTAAAAGAGTCATGTACACGAACACCCCCCAAGAGCCTAGACTATATTGAAACTATAATGTCTATAACGACAGTTAACGATGGCGAAAATTGAAAAATAAAAGACCTTTTATCTTTAAGCATGTAAATAGTTTACTGCGTTGTATGGTCTGCTCCTAACGCACTGTGCTAACAATTACCTACTGTTGTGCTGCTGCATTGTGTTGACAAGTATGTCCTGTCACGGTGTGGTGCCATATGTTATGACACAATGTCGTGAAAAGTGTCCGTGCACATTGTGATGACGGGTGTCCTGTAACACTGTTGTAACAAGTGTCCTGTCACACTGTTGTAAGAAGTGTGATGTCACTCTGTAGTCACAAGTGTCTTGTACGCCACACTGGTCTCAAATGTCCGTGCACATTGTGGTGACAAGTGTCATGTCACACTTTGGTAACCTGAGTGTCGTCAGATTGTCGTGACGATCGACTGTTCGATCACACCGCTGTAATCTGCGTCGTGTCACATTGGTTTGACAAGTGTCCTATCACAGTGTCGTGGCTGTCCTCTGCCACGATCGCGACGAGCTCGTTCGTGTCGGCTGTCGCGACGTGTGACGTCACCTGACGTCCGGCGTCTGCTGCCGACCCGCCGCGCTCGCCCTCTCCCGCTGCCGACGCTCCCGACGACCTCGCTTGCTGCCAGCGGTTATCTCTTGCGTGATTCCTACCGCAGCAGATCTGGTGTAGGGCGCGCCTGAGCTGTGGGAGGGACCAGGCGTACAGGAGAGCGTTGGATATGGAGGTACTGCGGGCGACCAACAGCAGGTAGATATCGGTGAGGCCCACGCTGGACGTCCACACGGCGCCCTCTACGTAGAAGTAGGTGTCGCCACCGAAGACCCACTGAAAGCTCGACAGCAGACGCATGATAATGAACGGCGCGAAGCAGGCCGTGAAGACGACGGCGCACACCAGGAGGCGCCACGCTAGCCGCGCCTCGTCAGCGGTCTTTCGGCTGCCGAGTAGCGCCAGCGTCGCCGACGCTCGCTGGTGGGCGCGGTAGCTCAAGTACAACTTCGCGTAGATGGCGCTCGTGCTGCCGATGAGGAGAAGGGCGGCGGCGTCGGTTACAATCCTGCCGTACACGGCTACGTCGTACAGCGGCGGCCGCGTGAGATTCAGCAGCAGAAAGACGCCGTTGATGCACAGCGTCGTCATCCACTGCGTGGCGACGATGCCCCGCATCCTGGCGGCCGTCATGTACTGCCGGTGTTGTATCGGCTCTAGCACGATCATGTAGCGGTCGATAGCTATCACGCACAGACTCGTACCGGACACACACAGCAGCCAGATACTAGTCGCATTCAACAGGTGCATCAAGACGATGCTGTTGTCGTCGCCGAGAACGCCCAGCTTCCGTCGGACGTTCACCATGCAGACAATAACCAACCAGAGGGCGCTGGAGAGCAGGTCGGCCGTCGCCAGGCTGCCGACGAGCACGAGGATGCAGGTACAGTGATGGATACTGCAGATGGCGACGACGACGGGCAGGTTGAAGGCGATGGCGACCACAGAGAGGGTTATAGACAGAGCGTAAACCGCGGGCGACGCGTGCACGTAGCGGTCCCAGAAGGTGACGAAGTCTGGTGACAGTTGTCGCCACGCTGTCACATTGGCAGGATGCTGCGACAACATCAACCGACGTGCCTCGTCGGCGAATCGCCCCGTGTCGTTTGTCGACGCATATTCGCGAGATCTCGCGAGGGTGCCAACATTAGCGATGTGTCTCGGTTGGTCGTCGCCGACATTGCTTGTTTTCTTGGGTTCGGCGTAGCGACTAGCGCTAACTGCGATTGAGTCCGAAGTGGCAGTTGCTATGGCAATGACCGTCAACAGTGCACAGAGTGGCTTCAGCAGCCCTCGGCTCTGCATCATCTGCTGCATTACACAGCTGGTATACGGACTCCAGACACACTTGCGAGAATATAGGGACGAAGCGTGTGTTATATAGGCACGCTAGCAGAAGCAGCTCCACGCTTCGCGATTGACTCTGGATTGAGCACCGTAGATCTTGCCTTGCGACGAAATTTATCTCCGCCACATGAGTGTTGCTACGCAACTGAATCTTGGTTCACAACGGATGCTTGATCGATCAATGAAATTGGTTTTACGGCTGAAGCTGATTAACCGAAAACTATATCGAGTCTCGTTCTGCCGCGTAAAATGTTATGTAGGCCTACGCAATGTCACGTAATGTTATGTACGCAATGTCACGTAATGTTATGTACACAATGTCACGTAATGTTATGTAATGTCACAACCGAAATTCGCTTACACACTGAGTCCAGCATCACCACGAAGTGCAACGTCATCGCCGAGTCTAGCTTCAGCGCTGACTGTTTCTCTACCGCTGAGTGTGTGTCACGGAGGCTAAGGCACGGACGGATGCATCACGACTGAAACCTCGAAACCGGGCTCGCAATCCGACTCCTGTTTAAACTCACTCAAGTCGGTTCCACCGCGCTCTAGTCTGGCGACGGCATTAAATCCTGCTCTGTTTCCGAATCTAACATCACCACCGACGATGATTTATACCGAAGCTGGTGAAAATAGCTTCACGGCTGATGCTGAAGACATCAAAGCTGCTGGTCAAGGCATTGCCATCTCATTAGTATTTTCTCCCGTTCGTCGATTCCACACACGCGTAATGGCGACAGGATATATATATATATATATTCAGACAGTCATTCGACTGCCATCCGACCAGGAGAGTAATTGACTCCTGATACGACTGCATGTGCTGCTAATGGCGACATCAAAAAACTGAAAGGATTAAATGACTATGTTAGCGTAAAGTCAATGCTCCCGTGGGCGGGTCTCTCATCTGGCTTTCATACTGCTCCATCTCGTCTCTCATCTCTCTCTCTGTCTGTTCTTCAGTTTCGTACTCGCGTGCGCCCGCTCTCTCTTCGTTAGCCCTCTCTCTCTCTCTCTCTCTCTTCTTTCTCTCTCTCTTCTCTCTCTCTCTCTCTCTTTTTTCTCTCTCTCTCGCGCTCTCTCTCTCCTCTCTCTTGTCTCTCTCTCTCTCTCGTCAGAGCGTAGGAGAGCGAGCAAGCGAGGGAATTGGAGAGAGAGAGAGAGAGAGGACAGGAGACGAGAGAGGAGAGGAAGACACAGAAGAGAGAGAGAGAGAGAGAAAGAATAGTAGTAGAGTTCGCTCCCGGCCTCGTGCTGATTGCTATCAAAGAGAGAAAAGGAATCCAGGATCCAACGCCACGCTTTTATGTGTCGTAATCATCGTCATCCTCACTAGCGACGTCTCTCCGCAGTCATCCTTAACTACAAAGAATGCCGCCGTCGTCGCCGCTACGAGGCGCTGTCGTCGGTATTGTTTTCTGCGTGCGACGGCACAAATTGACAAGACAGTGACTTTAATTCGAATTCGAATTCTACCCATCGTTAACTAAATTTACTCTTCGTCCCTCGTCGAGATTCGAGTGTTTTACGTCACGCGCGCGAAGAGTTAAGGTTTGCCGAGTCACTGCAATGACCGAGCTGCCTGATGGCTCTTCCAACGGTGGAGAGGTCGGTATATTGCCAGTGTATCTGGTTTTTAGCCGGGAAGCTGGCTGGCACACTGCCGCTCTCAATCTGGCGTCAAGAGGCAGTTTAACTGCATGCGTAATTGTATAGTTATTTTTTGATTAATGCAGTCATTGGAAACACTTCTTATTTTCTCGTTGAAAGAGAGGGAGAGAGAGAGACAAAGAGAGAGAGAGAGAGAGAGAGAGAGAGAGAGAGAGAGAGGTGTGTGTGTGTGTGTGTGTGTGTGTGTGTGTGTGTGTNCTCTCTCTCTCTCTCTCTCTCTCTCTCTCTCTCTCTCTCTCTCTCTCTCTCTCTCTCTCTCTCTCTCTCTCTCTCTCTCTCTCTCTCTCTCTCTCTCTCTCTCTCTCTCTCTCTCTCTCTCTCTCTCTCTCTCTCTCTCTCTCTCTCTCTCTCTCTCTTTCTCGCTCTCTGTCTCTTAACCGGTCCCTCTCTCTATGTTGCTCTCGTTCTCGCTCTTCCTCTCTGCTTATATTATTCTGTTATAACACCACGGCAGATTCACCCATCGCAATTCCGCATGCGTTGAATGTTCGCCCATGCACACGAACAATCACATCAAATAATACACATTTAAGCGCTGTAACGGCGACGTACGCGGAACGCACACAGAGTCGTGCTAACCCCAACCCACCAGCTCGCGCGTGCTCTCGCTATACATGAATCTACGCTATATGACGTCTACCCACCACGTCAAATTCACAGCAATGCAACCGCGTCTGCTCTGCCTAGCGTTCGCACGAGCATGCGAAATGTTTTGCGCAATAAAAAACCAGACGGGATCTATAATTATATAATAGACGTGCGGTAACCTTCGACCGAGAAGCTGTGGGAGATCGTTTCAATAAACACGATGGTGATCACGCTGGGGAAGGCTGGCGCGATGTTTATAATAACGGAGCGAATCAGCTAGCTAACTATGCGCGTGGTTACTGTTACTATCAGGAGTAGATGAAGATCTTCATTGATTCTTTGATGATTCTTCATCAGATCTTCATCTACTCCTGTTACTATGTATCTTCACCGCACATTGAAGCGTAGAGAAGTGGGTAGTTGTGGAGGAATTATGATCAATTGAGAGAATGATAATGGGGAAATGTATGAGAATGGTTAGAGAGAGAGAGATAGAGATAGAGATAGAGAGAGAGAGAGAGAGAGAGAGAGAGAGATAGATAGATAGAGAGAGAGAGAGTAGAGAGAGAGAGAGAGTAGAG
>NW_014580120.1:20131-20792 GCF_000485595.1 Priapulus caudatus | reverse complement strand
ATCACGCGAGTTATAATTCAAAATTACCGCAAGAGAGAGAGAGAGAGAGAAAGAGAGAAAGAGAGAGAGAGAGAGAGAGAGAGAGAGAGAGAGAGAGAGAGAGAATATAGTAGTAGAGTTCGCTCCCGGCCTCTTGCTGATTGGTATCAAAGAGAGAAAAGAAATCCAGGATCCAAAGCCACGCTTTTATGTGTCGTAATCATCGTCATCTTTACTAGCGACGTCTCTCCGCAGTTATCCTTTTATACAAAGAATGCCGCCGTCGTCGCCGCTACGAGGCGCTGTCGTCGGTATTGTTCTCTGCGTGCGACGGCACAAATTGGCAAGACAGCGACTTTAATTCAAATTCGAATTCTACCCATCGTTAACTAAATTTACTCCTCGGCTCTCGTCGAGATTCGAGTGTTTTACGTCACGCGCGCGAAGAGTGAAGGTTTGCCGAGTCACTGCAATGACCGAGCTGCCTGATGGCTCTTCCAACGGTGGAGAGGTTGGTATATTGACAGTGTATCTGGTTTTTAGCCGGAAAGCTGGTTGGTACACTGCCGCTCTCAATCTGGCGTCAAGTTATAATTGTATAGTTATTTTTTCATTAATGCAGTCATTGGAAACACTTCTTATTTGCTCGTTGAAAGAGAGGGAGAGGGAGAGAGAGAGACAA
>NW_014580120.1:0-19748 GCF_000485595.1 Priapulus caudatus | reverse complement strand
TCGGGGAGCGAAACATCTGACACCGAAAAGTTCGGCGAGCGAACTGCGCGCAGGGCTCGGCAGAGCGGAGGCCGAGGCCGTTGCACTATATATGTTAGTCACGAGTAAATTTAAACTAGGTATAGGTCTTACCATAACAGATGGAAGAAAGTTTAATAAAAAAAATTATCACCCATCGTACTAACAATAAATTGTTACCATGTGTTAATTCTGCTATTATATATTATAACTGACATGTTCTATTTGTGAACAGTTACTTTAAATTGTTACCATAAACTATACATCACTATATATAATGGGGCAATTTCGTCATTTAACTGTAATCGCCCATCGTCACAATAAATTCTTACCATATGTTAATGATACCACTCGACCATTACAAATCGTGTCTTGTGTTTTTCACAGTTACTTGAAATTGTGACCATAATCCATACATCACTATATGTTTCAAAGCTCTCTATTAATTATGCTACATCGTAAGAATAAATTATTATAATAGTGTATTATACTATTCTAACTGCCAGTTATCATATTATAATGCCTACCTTACCCCCATCATTTCACAATTCAAACATATGTCAATTGAATCATGGGACAAAAATGAGCAACCCATTTTAGCAAGGTACTATTGTTCATTCTGTGATTTACAATTTCTTTGTGCACAACCTATGGGTGTCGCCGTCCAATTAGTCGTGTTAGTGGTTGTCAATGAAATAGAGCATGGACATCAGCTTGAGGTTGACGTTTCAATTGAAAAAAACGGCCCTTGCACATGTTACAGCAGGTAGGCAGAGACGTGCCGAACCTGCTATGACAGTGAGTGAATGACAGTTGCATTTCTGTATGACCGGTTTATCAGCAATTGCATTTTCCCACTTTTTGCTTTCCTGCTGTTCATCACCCCCCCCCCACGTCCTCCCACGTCCAAAATGTTTGCCCTCTGTGTCCCCCGCTAAAATTGCGGACTGTTTGCTGGCAGCTATGTATCCGCGCGCCGACCTATGCATTCGGCGCACGGATCCATAGCTGCCAGCGCTGCATACTGTCGTAGGACGTTCCCGCGGTCGCGTGCGCCTTTCCGCAGAACTGTGCGCAAGATCTGCGCTCAGCGCTTAGAATCAACACCTCCTTTCGGCAACACTTCTCTGGTATCCCGTCTCTCTGGACAATGTACACGTTCTGCGACAAACAGTGCAGCCGCGAACCAGTCTAGCCAGAGGTTACCTTTCAGTGCACCCTGGGTTGCACGCTGAGTTAATGGGCTACACACTAACAGGTATTGTTTTAAGCACGAACACCGTAATAAAGATTCGATATTTTTCCTTGCACTGACATTGTGAACATTGTGCATTTTGCAATTAGTCTAATTACAAATGTCAATTATAAGGCAGAAAGCTTAACCATGAGCCAGCACATGAGCCATGAGCTCTGTATGTGTGAGGAAACTTGCTTTGTTGCAGGTGAGCAGTTACAGGGCATTTACAGGAAATTCTCAACAATCACAGTTCAAAGACATTCTAGAAACATTAAGACCTTGTAGTAAATATATTTCCTTTTTATTTAGCTTCATATTTTATTGAGACGCCCGCTCGTCGCCAGCGACGCGACAACGACGAACATGTCAAAACGCCAGTCAATGTAGAATCGGCAAGACACAGCAAAATGTACTCAACTTCATGTTGTATACCATTGTAATTGTACTGCATGCGGCAGAAATGTTATCATTTCAACTATTGCTTTTATCCGAATCGTTCTACATGCGACTACATGTATTCCTATCTGAATTCATGCAATAAAGACTTTCTAATAATCATCATCATAAGTCGCCCATAGCCGACACTGCGTACATGTCACGAAAACGTTTACCAACCCCCTCCCCCGCGCTTCAAAGTGTAGGATGGGAATTTCACGGCTAAAAATGCATTTTACGGTTACATACAATGTGCGCATATGAATTATTTCTACCGACAGATGGCGCGAGGATGTGATATTTGACGTAACTATGATTCCCTCTGCGCGCGAACTGCGCGTATATGCACACCAGTTTGCGTGATAAATGCATTTATCCTGTACAATGTATTTTCTCATGTATTTATTTCTCGTGCTATGGATTTCTTTTATTTTTCTCTACTTAGTATTCTCTTGCTCTCGCTCTCTTTTTCTCAATCCTCCCGCCCACTGGCCTCCCTACTCCCACTCCTTCCTCTTCCGTTACCCGCCCCCCTGTCTCCCGTACCCCCTGTACGTATCTGTACCCCACCTCATAGAGAGTGCCCTAGCCAGGGCCGGATTTAGACGTGTGGAGACCACCCTAACTTATAATACTAAAAACTACAGTCATACATAAAGTGATTTTTTTCAAGTAGAAAGAATCTGAATAAGCAAGCAAGAAAATCGATGTTCAGATGGATGACCTTATATTTTGGATGTTTGTCTACCGACGTGTGCTGAGCAATGACAGGAAAACAACCAGTTAGCTGTTTCTACCACTCACAAACAAATACAATATGGCTTGCGCATGTATGACGTAAAACGCGCAATATGGTTTTCATTGATACGTGCGTGTCGTTCAGGTCAGGCTACATTTTTCCTTACAAAATAATTTTTCATGAAATACATTTTTACACGTAGCTAATCGTACGTACACGTACGTACTGTCCTCTGCTGCAGCGCGCCCCTGGAGCATCAAAGCAGCAGCAGCAGCTAATGCCCCCACCCAAGGCTGCCGTAGCCGAGCCGGTGTAGGTGTGACGAAAACTGCGCGATGTTATGCTGCCCGCTATACGGATTCGCGTGCCCGCCTTCCTTCGGCGTAGCAGCACACTGAATCATATTCGCTGCACTGTTTCGAACACCTTCCTCAGTTTCTTTTGGGTATAAGACAAAGCCCTATAATCACTCAATTGAGCAGTTGTGGCAATTCCACAGCCCTTTTCACTACGCACGTAGGTAGAGATTTCATACAAATGGTGTTAATTGTTGGTTTGCTGCTCGGCGCGCGTCGTTTTTCTGTAGAAAACGAATTTACCATTTTTGCTGTTTTATGCCCTAACTGACATTATTTTACAACTTATGGCGTCTCATAGATGGCGCAACGAGTCCATGTACATAGCATTTTCAAGTAGGTTTTCTACACAACGCTCGGCTCACTCCGCTAGACTGCTACCCGGTAGACAGTTCCACACGCTAGCGTAACTCACTTGAGTGTAGCCAACGATAGTTGGCTGAGTGAAGGTCGGTACCAGTCTAGCCCTGCAATCGTCACTGCATGCCGCTTCAACTTCTCGTATCCATCTTGAAGAGACCAATGAGATGTTCTCATGTTTCCGATTATGTTCGTTTCAAAGTAATATAATTATGTTTGATAGTATATCTATAAGTATTATAGCTCATAATAAGCAGGAGATATCAAATAATTATGTTACAATCTATTCTTAGCATTTTCAGTTGACAACTAATTATTTCTATGTTTACTATCTCTCCCCTGAGGCCTACTATTTGCGTACTTTTTTTGCGTACCTTTAATTGAGTACATTCCTCACGGACTGTCCAGTATAGAAGTAGAAGTACGACTTTGCCTGCTCGGCCGGCAGCTCTGCCGGCTATAACATAGAGTCAAACTCGTACCTGCTCGACAGTTCGGTACAAGCTAGGATAGAGAGCATGCATGGGCCACTACTACTACTAGGCCTACTACTAAGTACTAGCACTATACTACTACTAGTACTATACTACTAGTACTATAGTTACTACTATACGAGTACTACTACTTGTTACTACTACAGTACTAGAGCTACTACTACTAGTACTAATACTATATAGTATAGTACTACTACTACAGCTAGTACTGTAGTGGCCCTAGGGGTATAGCCAACTACGGTATACGACAGACGTTATATAGTTAACACGTGTCCTAGTTGTTTAGATTCAGTGTTCGCTCCTGCCGGTATATTAGGCAGGACGGTGATGCCCGTAGCAAATAACAGGTAGTACCAGTGGAACAGAACACAGTTAGATTCGGTTAACTGTACGGTTATAGTTTTATTGCTTTCTACTAGTTCACAAATAATTCTCCTGCATTCGTATATGCAGCAGATCCTATATCTATCTCGTCTAATATTACAGCACGTACGCGTCGCCGGGTTCGTCTTCCTCTCTCACGTTTGTCCTTGCTTCGCGTAGACCTAAGCATGCAGCCTCCATGGGTGTCTCCTTCGTAGTCGCTCCTGGCTCTACCTAACTGAAATCCCGTTCTTCTCCCCCTGTAGTGAAAGATTCTGAATCATAGCCACACTGGTATGCTCTCAAATTAAGTCACAGTTACCATGTTATACTATTATCATAGAAAGTGCTGTGTCTAACACAGTAACATAATATCAGAAGTAGATAATGGGGGTTTCCTATAGCCTCCTATAGTATCCTAGACACTCCTTCGGCCCTCCCCTCCCCCTCCGCCGCCGCCGCTGGCCGTGGCGACGGTGCGAGTTTTTACACATAGGCTAGCGCCCGTGCGAGTGCCCGTGGCGGCGGAGCGAGCAAGAGAGAGAGAGAGAGAGAAAGACCGTGGGGAGTGGGAGAAAGAAAGACCGTGGCTAGTGGGAGAAGGAGAGAGAGAGAGAGAGAGAGAGAGAGAGAGAGTGTGTAGAGAGGTAGGTACAAATACTCAAGGCTTTTCGGGCCGAACGGAACTGTGTACCCGCCTCTACGCTCTGCAACAATGTATCACGTTTCGCGACAAATCAGTGCGGCCGCGAACACCAGTCTAGCCACAGTTACATTTCAAGTCACCCTGGGTTCACCTGGCTAGACACCTGACGCAACGCTACGCTGCTATCCGACAGAAGTTTTAAACACGAAACACCGGGTAATAAAGGTTCGAATTGCCCTTGCACTAACATTGTAACATTCGTGCATTATAATACAAATGCAATTATAAAGGCAGAAAATGCTCAACCCATATTAACGCCCATATATTCCAGCGCCGGCGCCGGCTGACTCCTCACACCGTCATAAGCAACATAACATTCTGGGCTGAAGCGGTATAAGCACCATGCCATTCTCTCTCTCTCCTCGCCTGACAAACACAAGGCTACCTCGCCGGGTTCTCGTTCCCCACAGCTACTAATTGCCAGGCCTCCGATTTTCCCCACTATTTATACGCATTTCCCCCTATGGGTTGCGGCTTTTTGATTATTTATATATGCAGCAGGCACCAATTGTTCCCCGCCGCCCCGCACCCTGCTCGCTGCTCCACTGAACCCCTGAAATCCCGCTCCTGGTGACTGGACCTGGCACGCGCGCCGTCTGAACAGTGAACCCCTGGTCTGCGCCCCCCCGCGTGGCTTGTGGTCTGTCTCTCTCCTCTGTCTTCTGTCTTGGTAACACCCACGGTTTACAGCAGCTCCCCCCTCCCCGACGCGACGCATCGCCTAGCGACGCGAAGCGGAGGTATTTGATTGAAACCAGCGTGCCCTGGCACCCAGAGGCAATCAATCAGCCCGACTGGCCCAGTTTGGCTGCCGCAGTTAAATGCTGCCGCTGTCGCGATAATGGGGTGCTGGCTGGTAATGATAACTGAGGACTCCTAACCTGGCGTATCGTGCGGATGACTGCAAAACTTAATTAACGATAGGCTAAGCCATTGCCATATTACGACGATAAGCAGACGGACACACTAATCAGTCCATGCTGCAATCTAGTCAATGGCTAAGTTGGCCGCTAAATCAGGCTTAATTCATCAACGCCGAAGCACGCCATGTTCACCACTGACCGTTCTTCTGCGAATTGAGACGCGCCCACCTCCTGAGTGTGCACAAAAGCGCTTCTTTCCCACGTTAGTCATGCCGCCACCATCCAGAGCAAAGGTGGTGAAGCCAAGCGAAGCCAACCGAACGCGATAGAAATACGCGGTGATTGGCGCGCTCGACAGCGTCACGGTGACATGCACCGCGCGTCGTTCGACGCCTAATAAACGCTGCCAACACAAAATCGCGGAATTCGCTCCCTAACTCTAACGCTACCGCCGGTGTATCAGCTAACTGAAAGAACCGAATAAACGATCATCAGTCCATGTATATATCTTGACTGCTTTCTCTATGTCTTGGCCAATGAAATACAATCACACATCTACAACGATCGTAGTGACAAACAATGCCTACACTACTTGCTTCCGTGCAGCGTTCCGTTCCAGAGTATTCGCGCGCACTTCCCACGATCTGCACTTATTACCGATCACCAAGCCGTCATCACAATGAGGCACGTGTCACAACCGGCCCTTCTTGACCGCTTTCATCCACTGATCGAGACTAGACCGACGCATATCACCGCCGAGTAAGAATGCGATCTTATTTGCCAGTAAATCTAATCCTCCTTATCCTAATACCTGTCCGCTCGTATTATAGCCGACGTCCATCATCATTGTTGTCGATTTCTACTTCTGCGCGCCCGTCAAGAGCTCATTAGTCAAAACGCGCAACCCTTCGCACTATACCAAACGCTCTGGCCCTTGAATGCTGCACTTCCTTATGAATGAGACGACGTCTCGCTTGCGATGGTATTGTTCGTGTGTCAGCGCTCAATTACGCCGACAACGCGCGTGTGCTACGCGTGGCGCGTTCGCAACCGGCGTGTGCGTGCGCTACCGCGTGTGCGTACGCGGTGCGTGTTGCGCCAACGGCTGTTTCGTAAGCGTGTGGTCTACTCGTAACGCGTGTGGCGTACTCGTAAGCGCGTGTGCGGTGCGTAACTGGCCTGTGTGACGCCTGTGTGTGCTTTCTTGCGTAAACGTGCGCGTCACGTCGTGTAGTATACGCCTACGACGCGTGCGTGCGAGCGGGCGTGTGCGTCGCGTGTTCATACACCTCCGCGACGCCGTGTCGCTGTATACCGTGTGGTGCTTGTGTAAACGCCTGTGTGTGCGTGTGGTAACGCCTGGGTCGTGTGAACGCCCTGTTGGCTGTCAAACTGCCGTGGGCGTGTGTCAAACCTGTGTTGCCGTGTGATAACGCCTGTGTGTCGTTAACGCCTGTTGCGTTGGTGACGCCTGAGTTGCCGCGGAACCCTGTCTGTGCGTGAACCCACTGTGTGTCGTGTGAACGCCTGGTGTTCCCCGTGTGTGACTGTCGTGTTATACGCCTGTTGTGCGGCGGTGGGATCCGCCTGTGCCCTCCCGGGGTCGAGCCGTTGTGCGCCCCTGGTGTGGCGTGTGTGTCGTGTTGTACGCGCTCAACGCGGACTTGCGCACCCGCGGCCCGCGTGTGTGGTGCCCTGTGTGTGTTTTTTGTACAGACCTCTGCAACCCGTGTGAGACGCGTGCCGCAATTGATACATTGTTCTCGAGTAATCTACCCCTAACCAACCACGCTCGTCGCTTAACAACTCGCTATAACAAGTTCGCTTAACAAATTCGCTTCAATCTCAATGAGAACCATTCATCTTCTAATGGCGACTGACAATTACGGCCTCATACGGCCATACCATTACGGCCATACGCATAACGGACGAGCGGTCATTACAACCGCTTAAACAGAACGTGCTTTTTCGGTTTGTTTCTTCTTGACGCCCTAGCCCGATTACCCTCATACCTCACACAATCATTGCCCACACCTCATCGTCGTTCAAGACGTATGGCCTCGACGACCCATTTACCACCGGGTATCGCCTTCCCTACCGGTGGGCCTCACAACCCTCGCCCCCTGATAGGTTTCACAACTCATCTTCACAAAGCTCACTACACAATTCATATTCACTACGGCTTCCCACGCTTCATATACTTTAACGTAAGCCTACCCTCTGCCACGTTTTCGGCTACTACGCTCGGTGCACCGTGCACACTCATCCAGCCCCAATTCCATCGAGGATCATCCACGAGACTTCGATGACTCCATCTACCCCGCGAGCTTCATACCTCTAGCACAATCCCTCTAATAGTCACCCCATGCCTCCCCATAGCCATACCCCTCTGCCCCCACTCTGCGCACTCCTTGCACCCACTGCCCTCATGCACCCACTCATCCCCAATCTCTCGCGACCAGCAAGCGACACCCAAAGCCAGGCACACGCCCGACGGCAACTCAATGAGCAATAACTCATGCCTCCGCGCGTCATCGTGAGCGACGCAGTACCCTCGTGCGCGGCTTTCATCTTGCCCTGTCGACCACGGAGACCCCGTCTACGACTCTTAAACCCCCAATTGGCACGCTGACTGACTATGACCCCCTGCAGTCGTCGACCACAACTTCCTCCACTGGTTCGCCACTTTGCGCTACGAGTAAGGCCCTAAATACCGAAGCCAAACGTACTAGCGATGTACAAATTTGTAATCCTCTATCCGCCTACTCCCTCATTCGACAGGCGATCTGCCCTACTGAACCCTATCGCCCTATACTGCGGTCGACCCACCACCCCACAAAGTCACGCCAAATCCGATCAGGGACGCCGGCCGACACCATCGCCTCTTTCGTCCGCCGCCCCATAACGGCACACCAACTGCGCTCAAGCCTCTTCGTCGCACCCCACACGAACACGCATACAGCCGATAGCTGTGATCAGACGGTTGTTGCAACCCAAAATCGTAACGAAACGCAAGCAGCCAGTGGCTAGAACCCCAAACTCAAATCTGTATGCAGACACGGTCCTGCCACCCCCCGAACTGTAAACGAAACGCAAGCACCCATTTGGCTAGAAACCGCCAACCACTGATAGCTTGAGCAGACCAGTCTTTGTTGAACACTCGCGCAGTATAGCTGACTGCGGCCAAAGGCCAAGTAATACGGCGTCCCATGTAATGACCCACCCTACGGTCATTGAATTAGCGATGCCATCCCACATTTCATGATGCACACTCCTCCCTATAAGCGGCTTCCATATTAATTCTAATACTCCGCACTAAGAGTAGCTTTACACCGGCCTCGCCAATGGCAGCGTGTGCACCGTTACAGCTAGTCTTGTTCATTAGTAGCAATAATCGTATCCACATTTCGTAAAGCGCCAACTATAAGTGCCCATGCTCATTAAAACGCATATATCGATCATCCGATCGCCACGCCTGGGCCGCCGGGGCGCCCACAGGGCTCTGCCCCCTGTGCAACTCTGGCGCTAATGCACACGCTCAAATGCCCCCTCGCCCTCCAACGTGCTCCCTGGCCATCCTTTACGAGCCTCGCTCCCACACACGTCCAAGCTCCATAAGCCACTCCTTCTTGCCGAGCGTTTAAAGGCGCCACCGCCGACTGTACCTCGCTGCTTGCACCCCTCCCCTTCTGATCAATCATCCGTCGACGCAGTCTCATCACGTAAACGTGTTCCACGCCGCACTGCAATGTACCCCGCGCCCCATGCACTCCTGCCACATAATAGCCCCCTAAGCTCTAGCACAGCGTATTCACCTATAAGCTACTCGAGCGAGCCCCACTCTGCCACCTAAACATCGCGCTTTAAACCAGTGCAGTACCACTCTGCCCTACCGCCATCCACATTGCAGTACTCCAGCAAACACAGTTCAAGAACGACGAACAGCGAGCATCTCACTGCACTAACGGCCCCGACTCTCGGCGCCTTGAGTCTAGCCTAGCGTCGCTGCGCCGCGCTTATGCGCATCAGCAGACAGGAACACCTTTGCCAGAATCACAGCCGACAGCAGCGGAAGCGCCAGCCACAGCACTCGTACACAACGCAAGACCTGCGCCGCCTGCGCCGACACCAACGCCGCTGCTTGCATCCGGCACCCTGCCACCTGCTGCACCTGTCTCAGTGCCAGCCGTCGCCGGTGGCCTTTCGGCGACACCGTCTGATGCGATGGCACCACGCACACCGGCATGGCGATCCCGACCTCATCTCCCCGACCCGAGACGACGACATCGACTCCTCCGACGACATCCCAATGGAGCAGCGCCCACCTTTGCCACGGGCTCCCCACGCCCGATATTTATCTTCGCGACCGTTCCCGGGTCGGATGCCGCCGCCGTACCCACTCACAATCACCGTCGACGAGGTAGGCCGACAATAGTAACATCTTCTATCCAGCCCACATGCGCCGAACGGCCGGAAACCGCTACTAGCGCCCCGACANCTGTAAAGAACCGAATTAAACGATCATCAGTCATGGTATATATTCTTTGACTTGTCTTTCTCTATGTCTTTTGGCAATGAATACGACATCACAATCTACAACTGTATCGTAGTGACAAACTAGTCGCTACAGTTATTGCAGGAGCGCAGTAGCCTCGAAGCGCTCGGGTGGCTAGCGGGGTCCGGGAGGCGACGATACGGCCAGGTTCAACGTCTCCGGGCACAACAGCTGAGTGCAATACCTAAGGTTGTGTGCTAGCCACTAGGTGTTGACCGGTGGCGCCTTCGGGTGCCGCCGGGAGACGCGAAATGCTACACTTACAAAAAACCTCCCCCCCCCAAAAAACTAGGAAAGGGGGATCTGGAAGGGAAAGATGGAAAAAGGTAGGAAGGGAAAGTTAGAAGAAGGTAGGAAGAGAAAGATGGAAGGAGGTAAGAAGGGAAGGGAGGGAGAAAAGAGGAAGGACAGGAAGGAAGAAAGTGGGAAAGGAAGGAAGAAGTGAGGAAGAGAGGGAGGGATGGAAGACGAGAGGAGGGAGAAGAAAGACGAAAGGAGGAGGTGAAGGAAAGAAGAAGAGAGGAAGGGTAAGGAAAAAGGGAGAAAGGGTGAGGAAGAAGAGATGAGAGGAAGGACAGGAAGGAAGAAAGGAGAAAGGAAGGAAGGAAGAAGTGAGAAGAGGCGAGAATGCACTTGTAAATAGATATGAGCTGTTCACGCGACCACTCCCTCGTGAGGGAGAGAGGGAGGGAGGTAGTTAGGGGGAGGGAGGGAGGTAGTTAGGTAAGGGAAAGGAGGGAGGGGGCCTCCGTTGTTGTTGTTGTTGCTGCTGCCGCTGCCAACTTCTCAGTCAGTGCCAGGTGAGGTGAAGGCGCAGTAGCAGCAGCAACAGCAGCAGCAGCAAAAGCAGCAGCCGCAAAAACAGCAGCAACAACAACAGCAGCAGCAGCAACGGCAACAGCAACCGCAGCTGCAGCAGAAGCAGAAGCAGCAGCAACAGCCGCAGCAGCAACAGGAGTAGCAGTAGTAATAGCAGCAGCAGCAGCAGCAGCAGCAGCAGCAGCTATTACTCCCTCTGCGCTCCCTCTCCCTCCCTCTCCCTCGCGTCCCGTGTAAGTATGTTTAGCAGATGGCATATTTATAGTCGTATATATACATACATATAAAGAATTGTAGACTGAATAGACTATATATAAATATATATATATAAATGCGCGCGCGTGTGTTGGGGGAGGGGAGATGCACAGAATAAACTAGACGAGGGTCTGAAAACAATTCGTTTTAAGATTTAACGGTATAAGTTTTTTGGGGGGAGGTTTCTTATGTAATTTTACAGCGTTCGCGTCTCCCGGCGGCACCCGAAGGCGCCACCTAACTATCTCCCTCCCTCCCCTAACTACCTCCTCCCTCCCTCCACTCACGAGGAGTTCGTCGCGTGAACAGCCTCATATCAATTTACAAGTGCATTCTTGCTTCTTCTCACTTCTTCCTTCCTTTCTTTCTCCTTTCTTCCTTCCTGTCCTTCCTCTCATCCTCTTCCTCATCTGTCTTTCTCCTTTTTTCCTCACCCTTTCCTCTCTTCTTCTTCTCCTTCACCTCCTCGTTTCGCTGTTCTTTCTTCCCCTTCTCTCGTCTTCCATCCCTCCTCCTCTTCCTCGATTCTTCTTTCCTGTCACACTTTTCCCATTTCTTCTCTTGTCCTCCCTCTCCTCACTTTCTCCTTCCTTTCCCACTTTCTTCTTTCCTGTCCATCCTCTTTTCTCCTCCTTCCCCTTCCTTACCTCCTTCCATCTTTCTCTTCCTACCTTTCTCTAACTTTCCCTTCCTACCTTTTTCCATCTTCCCTTCCAAGATCCCCATTTCTACTGACTAACTGTGTAGAAGCGCAATTCTAGAGAACAATCACGGAGAATAGATACCCCTTCATAAATCTGAGCATAGAAACTGAAGGTGGAGGGAGAGAGGAGGGGGGGGAAGGTAGGGGTGAGGCTTGAAGGCAGGACAAGCAAAATTTTCCCTCTCTCGCTCTCCCCTCTCTCACTCGTCCCACTCCCGCTCTCTCTCCTCCATCGCTCCCCTCTCCCTCCTACCGCCTTGCGCTTCTCGCTTTCCCTCCCTTTCCTGGTCTATCCTTCCTCCTGCCGCATAAAAAACCAACAGTTGTACGCCTAAAGTCACAGGAGCATTGCAAAAACAGCGACAACGTCTGCGTGCGACTGCTGCTGCCCCCCTGCTGTTACACCACGCATCTACAGCGTAAGGGCGACGCGCACGCACGCACGACAGTACGGCACGCACACACACACACCCACAGCAGCACAGCTAATCCTAGCAAATCTCTAAGCAATTCTCTCAGCGCCGACGAAACACCCCGCTCGCTGTCCCCCACAGGGCAGTGCGCCGACGAGCGCGAGGGAGGGTCAACCTTCTCCCTCCGTGCCGCGAGGAGGTCAACTTCTCCTTCCGTGCGTGAAGGAGGGTCAACCTTCTCCCTCCGTGCGTGAGGAGGGTCAACCTTCTCTCCGACGCGAGGAGGGTCAACCTTCTCCCTCGTGCGCGAGGGGAGATTCACCTTCTCGCCTCCGTGCGTGAGATAGGGTCAACGCTTCTCCTTCCGTTGCTCGTGGGAGGTCAACCTTCTCCCTCCGTGTGCGAGGGAGGGTCAACCTTCTCCTTCGTGCGCGAGGGAGGTCAACTTTCTCCCTCCGTGCGCGAGGGAGGGTCAACCTTCTCTCGTCGTGCGCTAGGGAGGGTCAACCTTCTCCCTCCGTGGGCTAGGCGAGGGTCAAGCTTCTCGTCGTGCGCGAGGGAGGTCCAACCTCTCCATCCGTGCGCGTGGGAGGGTCAACCTCTTCTCCTTCCGTTTGCGAGGAAGGGTCAACCTTCTCCCTCCTGGCGCGAGAAGGGTCAACCTCTCTCTTCGTGCCGCATAGGAGGGTCAACCTTCTCCTTCGGTGCGCGAGGGAGGGTCAACCTTCTCCATCCGTGCGCGTGAGAGGGTCAACCTTCTCCTTCCGTGCGCGAGGGAGGGTGTAACACAGAAGTAATAGTAAACGAGTAATAATAATTGTAATAGTATTCAGAAACGTTAATGATGTAAGGTGGTCGACTTGACCCGCGCATAGTCGACTTGACCCACGGCACGCGATTGGGTGGGTCGTAAAATGGGCGTAACGACGACCCACCAGTAAGAACGCGTGGTCAAGGGTCACGCGTGAACAGAGAGTATTCGCGCGTAACAGACCAATAACAGCACGCGAATTGTCGGCATGCTTGACCGAATGAGCACGGGCCAATAGTAAGCAGTACAGCTATAACAATAGAAGTAGCGTCACTATAAGAAGCTATGTTTGTGAAATAAGGACTGACCCTCTCGCAGTTTTGCACCTCAGACGACAACGTTATCTACACCGTTTGTTAGGTCTCAACATTGACCACTACGCTTCACTATGTAAGTTATGCTTTGTATTTCGCGTACTTTTCTGTAAACATTCGTGTAGTAATCTGCACATTAAAGATGTTCATACCTTGTATACGTACACGCATGTTCGAGCATTTTGTAGTTAACGAGCGCCGCGATATCTCTCAATAATATACGTAGACCACGAACGTACGATCACGGGTAACACAATCGAGCAGTTAAGAGCTATGACTATAAACTAAACGTTACAATGGAGCCGTGGCCACTACGTGTGGAGAATATCGTCGTAGCATGAGATGTTGAATGTCGTGTGTAGTCCGGGTACTAATTCATGTTTATTTTTGTTGTCGAGTGTAAGTCATCGCTGCGGAGGGAGAGAGCTGAAAGGAAGCGTCTTAGTCACCACTACTACGACCGTCGCAGCATGAATTTGTGAGTGCAGAGATTATTCTTAGAATCCTAAGGAGCATTATAGTTAACTGATCTTGATTTTGTTTTTTTACGTGCGTTTAGCGGATATTTCTGTGGGTACTTTGTTTCATATTTTGCACGGCGGTGCGTTCGAGATTAATTATGGCCACCAAACGCTCAGATCCCTTACACCCGCACTTGTCGGATCTTAATATAGATAAGCCTATAGAGCGTGTAGAGCCGGAGGAGGAAGATGACGTGGTTACATTTCACGAGACGGGTATGAAGCGTTTGTTAAAAGAGGTTCAATCATGGGTGTTATTAAATAATTACAAGACGTTTAGCGGGGGGGATGAGTCTTTGATCGAATTTGGACAATGGTTAGTAACATTACAACAGCTTTTTATAATTTTGGATGAGAATGATTCACAGCGACGTGTAAGAGTCGCTTTACGTCTGTTGACGGGTGAACCGGCTGAGTACCTCTCAGAGATTATGTCGGTTCACCCCGCAATCGAGTGGAGTGACGTGTTAAAAATATTGACGAAACGTTATAGTGACACTTCGGCTAAACCTATAGCCATACAGAAATTCAGACGCTCCGAGCAGAAAGCTAACGAGAGTGTCCCAGCTTTTGCTAAGAGGTTAGAAGCGTTAGCTAGTGTAGCTTACGGGATACAATTAAATTCGGATGTTAATCATAATGAACGACTCATTGACGCATTTACTGATGGGGTTAGCAGTGAGAAGTTACGACGGACTTTGGTTAAGAATAAGCCGACGACGTTTGCTAAGGCGGTAGAAATGGCGGGTCAAATGGCGTCACTTGATTTGGAATTGAATATTAGAGCTCATAACAGGAAGGGTAACGATAGTGTACAGATATCTACGATATAAACGCCGTCGGTAGAGCAGCAGATAGCTGATTTACGTGAAATTGTAGCACAGAATGCCCGCACTAGCGCACAGCGAATAGCACACACTAACGCCACAGAGCCAACACGCGACCCGCAATATCGAGATAATACACGTATGCAGCAGTTAGAACGTTACACGCAATCTCCACGCAACAGTAATATACCAGCGCAGCGATATTCCGCAAATCTCACGCCGGCCAATAAGCAGTTTTACACGCCACGAAACGACATGCAACGATACACACCGCCTGCGCAATTAATAACACCGCGGGCTAACACCCAGTATTTATATACACATCAAGGAGTTCCGTTATGTGCTATTTGTGAGGAAGCGGGACACATTTGGTTTAGGTGTCCGAGACAACCTAGATCTCGTAACATGAGAAATCCCACGTATCCTCGTAGTACACCTCAGGTAAACCCCAATGCTGTCGTCAGAACTGTGAGGCGCTGACGGTAGCAAAAGGTACACAGTCTCAAATTACGACTATGACAAATATGAACGACGAACAGCACACGATCCCGTCGTGTGTGATTGACGTTGGTGGACTGAGTATTAACGCGTTACTTGACGCGGGAGCGGCTTTAAGTTTAGTGGGTGCAGGCTTGTGGGGACACTTAGAAGGGGTTTATTCAAACTTCTTAAGTTCATATGGTTAAAATCTCAGTATTATTGTAGTATTTATATTACATGTACTTCTTGGGTTTACCCTGTTAAATTACCTTATTGTTGTTATATATGAATTCCCTGTACTTCTTGAGTTCATATGGTTAAAATCTCAGTATTATTGTAGTATTTATATTACATGTACTTCTTGGGTTTACCCTGTTAAATTACCTTATTGTTGTTATATGTGAATTCCCTGTACTTCTTAAGTTCATATGGTTAAAATCTCAGTATTATTGTAGTATTTATATTACATGTACTTCTTGGGTTTACCCTGTTAAATTACCTTATTGTTGTTATATGTGAATTTCCTGCACTTCTTAAGTTCATATGGTTAAAAGCTCAGTATTATTGTAGTATTTATATTACATGTACTTCCTTGGGTTTACCCGGTTAAATTACCTATTGTTGTTATATTGTGAATTCCCTGTACTTCTTAAGTTCATATGGTTAAAATCTCAGTATTATTGTAGTATTTATATTACATGTACTTCACATGACTGTTTTTCTCGTGTCGGCATCTCTCATTATCGAAATGTTTATGTAACCAATATTCGTTTTTTCTGATTTTGATTAAAGCTATAATTTATCTGGTTTTAATTAACTATAATAACCTTGCGTTTCTGTATTTATATCAATTCGACTAAAGCTGCTATATATGCTCGGATTCAAGGACAACTACCCCCTGGACAATTACCCACCGGACAATTACCCCCCGGACAATTACCCACCAGGACAATTACCCCCGGACGATTACCCACCCGGACAATTACCCCACCAGGACAATACCCACTCAGGACATTACCCACCAGACAAATTACCCCCCGGACAATTACCCACCAGGACAATTACCCACCAGACAATTACTCACCAGGACAATTACCCACCAGGACAATTACCCACCAGGACAATTACCCGCCAGGACAATTACGCCACCTAACCTTCCAATAAGGAAAAAATTTCCCCTCCGTAAATTTTGGTCCACTGCAATTATATAAATGTAGTCTGGAAAAGAGAGAAATGTCTACCCCATGTGTTCAGAGGAACAGCGCGTCGCAGATAATTGGGACGGGGAGCTGTGAGTCGCCCTAGCCCCTCGCTAATAAGTACGGAAAATGTTGTACGACCCGCAAATGATCTGCTCTTGGCCATGTACGTTACTGTTATGTAACTGTTTGTGCGCTGTGTTGCGCGTATATGGGCTGGCTGTGTGCGTCTGCGTTTGCGTGGTCTGGTGCGTGGCGTGGTGTGTGTACGTGAGATGAATATACTACATTTACCAAGAATTTATGACAAGTTGTTAATACTTGTTGTGGAAGTTGGGGGGGCAGCATGCCCTCCGAAAATCTTTTTATTTGCATGCAAAATGGTGGCAATTTGACGCATGAATTCTAAGGTCATCTATCTGCATTTTTCCTAGCTTATATTTTAGAAGGATTGATGAT
Organism: Priapulus caudatus; assembly: GCF_000485595.1. Classification (NCBI taxonomy): domain Eukaryota; kingdom Metazoa; phylum Priapulida; class Priapulimorpha; order Priapulimorphida; family Priapulidae; genus Priapulus; species Priapulus caudatus. The sequence goes on along the minus strand of NW_014580120.1, from coordinate 2,821 downwards.
ATTTTATCAGCAAATTTGACCACATTGAACAAATACATCACTATTTTACTCGCAAAAAATACTTAAGTTACTTAATTGTCAATTTTCACAGCGTGATATATAAAATTGGCTTTTTAAATGTCATTAATCTGGCCCAGCTGTGGAAGTTACGTGTATATTTGCATATGCTACATTCCTTCTTCACTTATGAATAGTTATTAACAAATAATTTAAACAGTGCCGGCCAAAAATGAAACAATGGTCATTCTGAATGGCTTATGTGTATATGAATAGAATTGTGGAATAAATTTCAAAATCATAATCGGAATTGTCTAATATTAGGTTTTAAAATCATTGTTTTCACATTCATCTCTGAATGTATACAAGATTATTTTAGTTTTTTATGTGATTAGCGGTAGTGATAATGTACATATGAAAACACGATAATTTTCCATATAGTCGCAATACATACCATCTAATGATGTATTCAAATAAATTCCGATTATTTAACAACCGCTTGAGGGGAGCAACTGCAATTTGCAAGCAATCGTATAAATCGAACGCGCTAATGGTAGGATACGCGCAAGCTGTGAAAGATTGCGCACAAAGTGACTCAGCATGCGAGCGATTAGGCGCGGGGCAAGCGACGCTCGCGCCGATGTATGCCAGCACTGCGCGTAGGCCAAAGTATTTACTTTAATTGTATGGAAAAGGTAATTAAGGGGTGTCGCGTCGCTGCTGTTTCTGATTTTAACGCGGAGTTTCGCATTACGGCGAATTGCAATAGCGCATAATAATATACTTGAAGAATAATACAAGAACAACACTACAATATAATAACGCGATGCGGCGCGACTGCCAGGGCGCGTGCGACACGTAAAATAAAATTGATGTTATTATTGTATAAGCGACCCAGAAATCTATGACATGTACGTGTGCATTTGTGGCTGTGCGTTCAGCTCCCTGCTGCTGATGGCGCAGGTGAAGGGCGATACTGCGATATGAACTTCAATAGAGTGTTTCATGTGATGAAACATTGACGTCATTATGCGCACTATGCGCATTGTAAACGTGGCACAAGGCGAAATGCGTGATATTTGTAAAGATACGTGCAACGCAACGCACACACCTCATTGCGCGCGCTACTATGTACGTTCCACACGACGCACGCACGGCAACAGCAACACACGCAGCGCACGGCGACGCACGTTCTACGTGCCCATGCATGCACGTGTACCTGCCCACACACCACAGCACGCACGTCGACGCACACAATGCTACAACCCGTAATACTGCACACGCCCACATCGCACGCTACGCACGAACGCGTACCTTGCACCACGCGCACGCACGCAAGCACACACGCACGTACGCACGCATCACTTCGCGTAAAATGTCAAGACCGCCACACTTCGCTCTGCCAACCAATGATCACATAAAACAAATACGCGTGACCTGACTCTATGACAGTCACGGTGAAACACATCTTATATCGGGTATCGGAAAATGTCGAAAATCAAGTTCAAAAATAGTCGGCAGTATCTAGCCGAATGTCGAAGTTGAAATGTATGAAATGCATGAAGTTGGTCCGTTAGATGAATCATCATTAGCTGGTTACGGTGTTGTTGCTGGGGGGCGGGCGGCTAGCGTAATCTTGCGGGCGGGTGGGGTAATTGCCCTGGTGGCTATTGTACCTCTGGGCCCGTTGCCAGAAACTTCGTAAAGTTACGATTAATTTAATGTCGTAATGTAATTGTAAGGTTAATTCTAATAGCGTTGGCCAGAAACCACTTAAACTAAACTTACTGTAAGTGAAACTTACGATAACAGGAACTTTCATCCCAAGGCTACTGATTGGATGGGAATCGATCACAAAATTCAATTCATACAATTTATGTACATGCAGCAGTAATTATGCATATTAGATGCTAAACACATATAATATATTTGAATGAAATATTAAGTGGTCATGAATTAATTCTGGCACAACAAGACAAATTCTCACAGATGTATCACGAGACGCGAGAGATCGTGGCAAGCGTTGCAAACGCTTTGAAAACAAGAGAACAAATGTCCATAAACCATTATAAACTGTATTGTTTTGTTATTAGCGGTAATTAATAATGATGTTGACGTGTTTTTCAAGAAAAAAGAAAAGCACACATTTTATTCCATATTATAAAATTATAATATCACTATAATTGTAAATTTTTCCCGGGGTGTGTAAATGTGTATTTTCAACTTAATATTAAAGTTTAAGGGAGGGTCTAGGACTCTTATAGTTTAAGAGAAAAGTACGAGAATTTTAATTCTTCTAACTTACGAAGTTTCTGGCAACGAGCTTTAAGAGAAACTGTAAGTTTAAGGTTATATGTAAGACTAATTTTTTTTCTGGCAACGGGCCCTGGGGTAATTGGTTCCCTGGTGGGTAATCGTCTGGTGGTAATCGTCGGAGTGGGTAATTGACCTGGTGGTAATTGTCCGGATGTTGGTAATTGTCCGGGGGAATTGCCAGTTGGGTAGTTGTCGCAGTTGGTATTGTTCCGATACGATATGCTCGATGACACAAATGTAATCAACAGATGTAAGATTCGAACGATGTACCCTCCCAGCTCCGTCACCTTTGATTGCCATATATATATATAAAATATGTGTGTGTGTGGTGTGTGTTCTTTTGTGTGTGTGTGTGTGTGTATTGTGTGTGTGTGTGTGTGTGTGTGTGTGTGTGTGCGTGGCGCTGTGTGCGTGGTGTGTGTGGGCGCTGCGTGCGTGCGTGCGTGCGCGCGAGTGTGTGTTTCGTGTGCGTGTGCGTGTGCTTGTGCGTGTGCGTGTGGCGTGTATA
>NW_014580119.1:20910-21676 GCF_000485595.1 Priapulus caudatus | reverse complement strand
CTATGTACTATGCACTATGTACTATGTACCATGCACTATGTACTATGTACTATGTACTATGTGCTATGTACTATGCACTGCGTACTACGTACTACGTACTATGTACTATGTACTACGTACTATGTATTACGTACTATGTACTACGTACTACGTACTATATACTACGTACTATATAGTATGTACTATGTACTACGTACTATGTACTACGTACTACGTACTACGTATTATGTACTATGTACTACGTACTATGTACTATGTACTACGTACTATGTACTACGTACTATGTACTACGTACTATATCGTATGTACTATGTACTATGCACTATGTACTACGTATTACGTATTACGTACTATGTACTATGTACTACATACTATATAGTATGTACTATGTACTACGTACTACGTACTATGTACTATATACTATGTACTACGTACTACGTACTATGTACTACGTACTACGTACTATGTACTATGTACTACGTACTATGTACTTTGTACTATGTACTATGTACTATGCACTATGTACTACGTACTATGTACTACGCACTATGTACTATGCACTATGTACTATGTACTATGTACTATGTACTACGTACTATGTACTACGTACTATGTACTATGTACATGTACTATGTACTACGTACTATGTACTACGTACTACGTACTATGTACTATGTACTACGTACTATGTACTATGTACTACGTACTATGTACTACGTACTATGTACTACGTACTATGTACTACGTACTATGTACTACGTACTAT
>NW_014580119.1:18672-19722 GCF_000485595.1 Priapulus caudatus | reverse complement strand
GGCACATATTAAATAGTACGTAGTAGGTTGTACGTAGCACGTAGTACATAGAACATAGTACACAGTACGTTATACGTAGTACATAGTACGTAGTACATAGTACATAGTACGTAGTACGTAATACGTAGTATTACTACGTACTATGTATGAACTACTTACTATGTACTGTGCATTATGCACTATGCACTATGTACATAGTACGTAGTACATAGCACGTAGTACATAGTACGTAGTACATAGTACATAGTACATAGTACGTAGTACGTAGTACATAATACATAGTACGCAGTACATACTACATAGTACATAGTACGTAGTACATAGTCCAATACTATGTACTACGTACTATGTAGCATGAACTACGTACTATGTACTGTACACTATGCACTATGGACTATGTACTACGTACTATGTACAACGTACTATGTACTATGTTCTATGTTCTACCTATGTACTATGTACTATGTACTATGTACTACATAGTACATAGTACATAGTACATACTACGTACTATGTACTATGTACTATGTACTACGTACTATGTACTATGTAGTATGTACTGCGTACTATGTATTATGTACTACGTACTGTGCACTATGCACTATGTACTACGTACTGTGCACTATGTACTTTGCACCATGTACTATGTACTATGTGCTATGTACTATGTACATGTACTATGTACTATGTACTATGTACTATGTACTATGTACTATGTACTATGTACTATATGTACTACGTACTATGTACTATGTACTATGTACTACGTATTATGTACTACGTACTACCGTACGTAGTACGTAGGACGTAGTACATAGTACGTAGTACATAGTACATGTACATAGTACATAGTACATAGTACATAGAGCATAGTACATAGTGCATAGTACGTAGTACATAGTATATAGTACATAGTACATAGTACGTAGTACATAATACGTAGTACGCAGTACATACTACATAGTACATAGTACGTAGTACATAGTCCATAGTGCATAGTGTACAGTACATAGTACGTAGTTCATACTACATAGTACGTAGTACATAGTA
>NW_014580119.1:10777-18209 GCF_000485595.1 Priapulus caudatus | reverse complement strand
CTACTTACTACGTACTATTTACTACGTACTATGTACTATGCACTATGTATTATGTACTACGTACTATGTACTACGTACTATGTAGTATGAACTACGTACTACGTACTACGTACTGCGCACTATGCACTATGTACTATGTACTATGTACTAAATAATATGTACTATGTACTATGTACTACGTACTATGTACTGTGTATTACGTACTATGTACTATGTACTACGTACTACGTATTATGTACTACGTACTACGTACTATGTACTACTTACTATGTACTACGTACTATGTACTAAGCAATATGTATTATGCACTATGTACTATGTACTATGTACTATGTACTATGTACATGTACTATGTACTATGTAGTATGTACTATGTACAACGTACTATGTACTATGTTCTACGTACTACGTACTATGTACTGTGTATTACGTACTATGTATTATGTACTACGTACTATGTACTACGTACTATGCACTACGTACTATGTACTACGTACTATGTAGTATGAACTACGTACTATGTACTATGCACTATGCACTATGCACTATGTACTACGTGCTATGTACTATGTAGCATGTACTGCGTACTACGTATTATGTACTACGTACTGTGCACTATGCACTATGTACTACTTACTGTGCACTATGTACTATGCACTATGTACTGTGTACTATGTACTATGTACTATGTACATGTACTATGTACTATGTACTATGTACTATGTACTATGTACTATGGTATTAGCTGTACGATTGTACTAGGTACGATCTACTACTTACTATATGTAAATCGTACATGTAGTAGTTACTAGTCTAGTGTACTAACTTATCCTAATGCTACTACGCTACTATGCTACTATGCACTATGTATATTATGCCACTATGTCACTACATGTACCTATTTACTATGTACGTAGTGAACTATGTACATGCTCTATGTACTATGATACCTATTACATGTACTATGTACTACGTAACTACTACATATGTACTATGTCTAGTGCTACATGCTAGCTATGTACTATGTAATATTGTACTACGTACTACCGCTACTGTACATTACTATGTAGATGTACCACGTACTACGCATGCTATGTATTATGTGCTATGCTACTATGGTACGTACGTACTACGCTACTACTACTATGTACTAGTATATCGTACTGTACTTATGTACTATGTACTACTGTACTATGAACTTGTACTAATGCTAACTATTTATATGTGCTTGTACTATGTCTACGTAACTAGCGTATATGTACTACGTATACGTCTATGTACTACGTCTATGTACTAATGACACTACTGTATTATGTCACTACGTACTATGTACTACGTACTATGTAGTATGAACTACTTACTATGATACATATGCCTATTGCAATTATGCACTAATGCTACGTAAGTACGTACTATATTATATGGACTATGCATACTATGTACTGACGTACTACGTATTATGTAATACGTACTAGGTAACTATCGTACTACTTACTATTGTTAACGTAGCTATGCCTAGCACTATGTTTAATGCACATATGTACTAATGTACTATGCTACTTAATGTACTATGTACTATAGTATACCATGTCTATGTACTAATGTCTATGTAATCGTCTATTGTACTATGTAGTATGTACTATGTACAGAGGTACTATGTACTATGTTCTACGTACTACGTACTAATGATACGTTATTAGCGTACTAGTTATTAATGATCCTACGTACTTGTACTACGTACTATGATACTACGTACTAATGTTACTATTGTACATGGACGATGTACTATGTACTTGTACTAGTGTATGTAGTGCGGTACTACGTAGTATTGTAGCTACGTACTAGTACGTATGTATATATACATATGTACTACGTACTATGCACTAATGTACTATGCTCTATGTACTATGTATATGTACTATGTAAGTACTATGTACTAAGTACTATGTTACGTCTACGTATAGTACTACGTACTACGTACTATGTACTATGTACTATGTTATACGTATTATGTTAACTACGTACTAGTTACTATGCACTTATGTATAACTGTAACTATGTACTCTGCATACTACGTACTATCGTTACTACGTACTACGATTACTATGTATACGATACTATATAGTATGCTATATGTCGCACGTACTACGTACTATGTACTACGTACTATGTACTAACGTACATGTACTACGTACTATATTAGTATGTACTCCTCTATATAAGTAGTGTATACGCTACTACGTACTATGTACTATGTACTATGTAATAACGTACTAACGTACTATGTACTAGCGTACTATGTACATGTACTATTACTGCTTACATGTACTACGTACACTACGCTATACGTTAACTATGTATAACGATACTCATGCTACTATGTGCCTATGTTACTAAGTATTATGTCTAGTACTACGCGTACTATGTACTATGTACTACGTACTATGTACATATGTACCTACGTACTAGCTACTAACGTACTATCGTACTCATGTACTACAGTACTATATATTAGGTACTATGTGCTACGTACTACCGTACTATAGTACTACGATACTATGTACTGACCGTACTAGTATTAGTATTCGTACGACGCGACATTTACATAGCTATGTACTACGTACTATCGTACTATGCACTTTACGTTACTATGTACTACGTACTACGCTACTATGGTACTAACGCTAATACCGTACTATGTACTACCTACTATGTACTACTACGAGGTTACTATGCATATGTATTTGCATATGTTATATGTACTATGTCTGCTGTACTATGTAATTGTACTAGTACTATGTAGTATGTACTATGTACAAACGTACTATGTACTATGTCTCTCGAACTCCGTACTATTAGTGTACTATGTACTACGTACTATCGTACTATGTAATATGTACTACTGTACTATGTAGTAATGTAAACTATGTAATAGTATACGTACTAGTAACATATATACTATGTACGCTATGTACACGTACTACGGGTTATGTATTATCGTAGCATATATGTACTATGTACTACGTACTACGTACTACCGTACTATGTACTATGTTACTATGTACTAATTTAATAGTGTGACTATGTACTATGCTACTACGTACTACCTAATTAATGTATTCGTTACTACGTACTATTTACGTAGACGCTACTAATGTCTTGCATATGTATTACTCTGTATACGTACTATTATACTACGTCTATGTAGTATGAAATACGTACTACGTGTTACTACGTACTTGCGCACTGATGCACTCATGTTACTATGTACTAATAGTACTAAAAATATATGTACTATGTACTATGTACTACTACTTTGTACTGGTGTATTACGCTACTATGCTACTATGTACTACGATACTACGTATTATGTACTACGTGCTATGTACTACGTACTAAGTACTACGTACTATGTACTATGTACTACGTACTATGTACTGTGTATTACGTACTATGTACTATGTACTACGTACTATGTACTGTGTATTACGTACTATGTATTATGTACTACGTACTATGTACTACGTACTACGTACTATGTACTACGTACTACGTACTATGTATATACTACGTACTAAGTACGTACTATATAGTATGTACTATGTACTACGTACTACGTACTATGTACTACGTACTACGTACTATGTACTACGTACTATATAGTATGTACTATGTACTACGTACTACGTACTATGTACTATGTACTATGTACTACGTACTATGTACTATGTTCTACGTACTACGTACTATGTACTGTGTACCACGTAATACGTACTATGCACTATGTACTATGTACTATGTTCGACGTACTATGTACTACGTACTACGTACTATGTACTACGTACTATATAGTATGTACTATGTACTATGTACTACGTACCATGTACTATGTACTATGTACTATGTACTATGTACATGTACTATGTACTACGTACTGTGTACTACGTACTATGTACTATGTACTATGTACAACGTACTATGTACTATGTACTATGTTCTACGTACTATGTACTACGTACTATGTAGTATGAACTACGTACTATGTACTATGTAGTATGTACTGCGTACTACGTACTATGTACTATGTACTACGTACTATGTACTATGTACTATGTACTATGTACTATGTACTATGTACTATTTAATATGTGCTATGTACTATGTACTACGTACTACGTATTATGTACTACGTACTACGTACTATGTACTACGTACTATATAGTATGTTCCTTGTACTATGTACTACGTACCATGTACTATGTACTATGTACTATGTTCTACGTACTACGTACTACCTACTGCGCACTATGCACTATGTACTATGTACTATGTACATAAATAATATGTACTATGTACTATGTACTACGTACTATGTACTGTGTATTACGTACTATGTACTATGTACTACGTACTATGTACTGTGTATTACCTACTATGTATTATGTACTACGTACTATGTACTACGTACTATGTACTACGTAACTATGTACNCGTACTACGTACTATGTACTACGTACTACGTACTACGTACTATGTACTACGTACTATATAGTATGTACTACGTACTACGTACTATGTACTACGTACTATGTACTACGTACTATGTACTACGTACTATATAGTATGTACTACGTACTACGTACTATGTACTACGTACTATGTACTACGTACTATGTAGTATGTACTATGTACAACGTACTATGTACTATGTTCTACGTACTACGTACTATGTACTGTGTATTACGTACTATGTACTACGTACTATGCACTACGTACTATGTAGTATGAACTACGTACTATGTACTATGCACTATGAACTATGTACTACGTACTACGTACTATGCTCTACGTACTATGTTCTACGTACTACGTACTACGTACTATGTACTACGTACTACGTACTATGTACTATGTACTACGTACTATGTACTACGTACTACGTAGTAGTACATAGTACGTACTATATAGTATGTACTACGTACTACGTACTATGTACTACGTACTATGATAGTACGTAGTACGTAGTACATAGTACGTAGTACGTAGTACATAGTACGTAGTACATAGTACGTAGTACGTAGTACATACTATATAGTACGTAGTACATACTATATAGTACGTAGTACATAGTACGTAGTACATAGTACGTAGTACGTAGCACAGTACTACTTACTATGTACTACGTACTATGTACTATGCACTATGTATTATGCACTATGTACTATGTACTATGTACTATGTACATGTACTAAAATGTACTATGTACTATGTAGCATGTACTATGTACAACGTACTATGTACTATGTTCTACGTACTCCGTACTATATAGTATGTACTATGTACTATGTACTACGTACTATGTACTATGTACTATGTACTACGTACTACGTACTATGTACTATGTTCTACGTACTACGTACTATGTACTATGCACTATGTATTATGCACTATGTACTATGTACTATGTACTATGTACATGTACTATGTACTATGTACTATGTACTATGTACTATGTACTACGTACTATGTACTATGTACTATGTACTATGTAGTATGTACTATGTAATATGTACTACGTACTACGTACTATATACTATGTACTATGTACAACGTACTACGTGCTATGTATTATGTGCTATGTACTATGTACTACGTACTACGTACTACGTACTATGTACTATGTACTATGTACTATTTAATATGTGCTATGTACTATGTACTACGTACTACTTATTATGTACTACGTACTACGTACTATTTACTACGTACTATGTACTATGCACTATGTATTATGTACTACGTACTATGTACTACGTACTATGTAGTATGAACTACGTACTATGTACTATGCACTATGCATTATGCACTATGTACTACGTACTACGTACTATTTAATATGTGCTATGTACTATGTACTACGTACTACGTATTATGTACTACGTACTACGTACTACGTACTACGTACTATGTACTACTTACTATGTACTACGTACTATGTACTATGCACTATGTATTATGCACTATGTACTATATACTATGTACTATGTACTATGTACATGTACTATGTACTATGTAGTATGTACTATGTACAACGTACTATGTACTATGTTCTACGTACTACGTACTATGTACTGTGTATTACGTACTATGTATTATGTACTACGTACTATGTACTACGTACTATGTACTACGTACTATGTACTACGTACTATGTACTACGTACTATGTAGTATGAACTACGTACTATGTACTATGCACTATGCACTATGCACTATGTACTACGTGCTATGTACTATGTAGCATGTACTGCGTACTACGTATTATGTACTACGTACTGTGCACTATGCACTATGTACTACTTACTGTGCACTATGTACCATGCACTATGTACTGTGTACTATGTACTATGTACTATGTACATGTACTATGTACTATGTACTATGTACTATGTACTATGTTACGTTCTACGTACTATGTACTACGTACTGTATAGTATGAACTACGTACTATGTACTATACACTATGCACTATGGACTATGTACTACGTACTATGTACTATGTTGTATGTACTGCGTACTACGTATTATGTACTATGTACAACGTACTATGTACTATGTACTATGTACTATGTTCTACGTACTACGTACTACGTACTACGTACTACGCACTATGCACTATGTACTATGTACTATGTACTAAGTACTACGTACTATGTACTACGTGCTATGTACTACGTACTAAGTAATACGTACTATGTACTATGTACTACGTCCTATGTACTGTGTATTACGTACTATGTACTATGTACTACGTACTATGTACTGTGTATTACGTATCACCGTACACTAAGTATAATGTACTACGTACTAACGTACTATGTACCTATGTATACGTACTATGTACTATGTATACGTTACATGTACTACGTATACGACTACGTACTTATGATATATACTAACTACTAAGTACGTACATCATAGTATGTACTATGTACTAGTACTACGTAACTATGTACACTAATACGTACTATTGACACTTACTATATAGTATGTACTATGTAACTAGTACTACGTAACTATGTACTATGTACTATGACTACGTAAATTACTATGTTTCTCGTACCTACGTACTATTATCTATGTGTACCACGTAAACGTACAGCATAGACCATGTAAACACGTTCGACGTACTATGTTACTACTACTCCCGTACTATTACTTACGTAACTCTATAGTAGTACTATTGTACTATGTACTACGTACCCTGTAACTATGTACTATTAACTATGTCCTATGTACATTGTCACTATGTAACTACGTACTGTGTACTAACGTACTTAGTCCTTATGTTATGTACTAGTACAACGTACTATGTACTATGTACTTATGTTCCCTACGTACTTATGTACTACTACTACGTAATACGTACTACG
>NW_014580119.1:3351-10752 GCF_000485595.1 Priapulus caudatus | reverse complement strand
CTATGTAACTATGTACTATGTACTATGTACTATGTTACGTTCACGTACTAGTTACTACGTAACTGTATATATGAACTACGTACTATGGACCTATTACACTATTGCACTATGGGACTATGTTACTACGTATATGTACTTTATGTGTATGTACGCCGTACTACGTATTCATGTACTATGTACAATCGTACGTTGTATACTGTACTATGCTACTATGTCTACGCTCTACATACGACGTACTACGTACTACGGCAACTATGCCACTAGTACTATGTACTATGTATAAGTACTACGTACTTTCATGTACTACGTTGCTCATGTACTACGTACTAAGTAATACCTACTATGTACTATTACTACCGTTCCTATGTACTGTGGGTATTACGTACTATTGTACTAGGTACTACGTACTTGTACTGATGTATTTACGTACTACGTACTATGTACTATCGTACAGTTACTATGTATATGTTACTACGTACTAGTACTCTGTACTACGTTACCTATGTACTACGTACTACGTACTACGTTACTATGTATAGGACTAGTACTAAGTACGTACTATATAGTATGTACACTGACTACGTACTACGCTACTATGTATAGTTACTTACGTTACTATGTACTACGTACGCTATATTGGTAGTACTAGTTGTACTACGTACTAGCGTACTATGTACTATGGACTATGGTACTACGTACTATGTAGTAAGATGTTCTACGTACTACGTACTAGTGGATACTGATGTACCAGGTATACGTACTTGCCACTATTACTATGTAGTATGTTCGACGTACTCAGTGTATACTACTACGTACTATGTACTACGTGACTATATAGTAGGCTTACCTATGTAACTATGGACTACGCTACCATGTACTATGTACTAGATGTACTAGATGACTATGTACTGTACATATTACTACGTATCTGATGTACCTACGCTAGTGTACTTATGTTTTTTACATTGTACTATGTACAACGTACTATGTTACTATGTACCTATGTGTCTTACGCTACTTACTGTACTACGTACTACGGTACTACGTACTAGACTGGTACTACGTACTGCACGTATGACACTATGTACTAAGTGTGACTATGTACCGAAGGTACAACCGGTACTATGGACATGTATCTGATGTTTACGTACATTACTACTTATGTAGTATGAAGGTACGTACTATGTCACTATCACTATCACTATGCCAGTATGACACTAGTACTTAGTTACTATGTACTATGTAGTAGGTATTAGAGCACGATTCTATGTACTAGGCGTACTGACGTAACTATTTGATATGTACTATGTACGATAAAGTTGTACTACGCTACTGAGATAAAACTTTTTTACGGATACTAGGATAACTATCGTACTATGTACTGAGAGGTTACGAATGTATACTATGTACTAGTGTTATATGTTAGCTATGTGTATGGTACGTAATGATAGCAAGCAGTCTACGCTTACTACGCACTACGCACCTATGCAACTATGATCTATGTAATATGGACTAAGCTACTACGTACTATTTACTACTGTGCTATGTGCTAGACGTACTAGTACTAGACGTGACTATGTTACTCTATACTGAGTGTATGTACTGTGTATTAGACTACTACTGCTTACGTATGTAACTACGTACTATTGCTGTGTATTACGTAGTAATGTATTATGGTACTACGTCTATGTTACTAGTAACTATGTACTACGTACGATGTACTAATCGTATGACGTATTATGTACTGACGTTACTTTATAGTATTGACTATGTACTACGTTACTAGCTACTATATAGTATGTACTTGGTACTACGTACTACGTACTAGTTACTACGTGTTTACTATGTACTATGTACGTACGTACTACTGCTAATGTTCTAGCTATAGTGACTATGTTCCTGTGTCCACGTTACTACGTAACTATAGACTTGTACCACGTACTGACGTTATGCACGTATGCTACTAGAGTACATCTTCAGATATGTTGCTACGTACAGACGTACTATGCCACTCATGTACTATGTACTATGTGACTGAACGTACTAGAGTGATGCTTACCGTACTAGTACTATGTACTACGTACCATGTAATATGTACTAGGCTACATGTACTATGTACTATGTACTATGCTACTATGTTACTATGACAGGTATCCTACTTAGCGTACTATTTACTATGTTACTATGTAAAAATGCGTACTATGTTCTACGTACTAGATGGACTACGTAGACTAGTGTAGTGAGAAATAGAACGTACTAGGATATATGCACTATGCAACTATGCACTAGGTACGACGATACTATTACTATGTAGCTATGTACTGGACTACGTATACTGTACTAGCGTACTAATGTACTACTGCTACTACGTACTATGTGCTATGTACTGCGTACTTAATGATACTAACGTACTATTGAATATGTGTCTATTACTTATGTACTTGAACGTACGTACCGTATTATGTCTCCACGCGTACTGAGTTATACGTACGGATATATAATATATCGTACTATGTACTATGTACTACGGACCCATCTACTCTCTCACTTGGTACTATGTTCTACGTACTACGTACTACGTACTAGACGCGAACTATGCACTATGTTACTATGTACTCTGTACTAAGGTATATGTACTAGATGTTACATGGTTTGTTTTTCTTTTTCTATTTTTTTTTTTTGTTATTTTTTCTTTTTTGTTTTTTTGGATATGTACTGTGTATTACCGTAAACTATGTACTATGTACTTGTGGTGATTACGTACTTATATGTATATGTACTACGTAATTATGTACTACGTACTAGTACTATTGTACTAACGTACTATGTACTACTGTACGATATGCTCTATGTACTATTTAGACTATGTGCATGAAGTACTTATGTACTACGTACTACGTATTATGCTAGCTACGTACTACGTACTATGTACTACGTACTATGTACTACGTACTAACTGTACTACGTAACTATCTTACTACGTCTTATGTGACTAGCTTACTGATGTACGTATGCACTGTGTATTATGTACTACGTACTATGTACTAAGTACTATGTTGTATAAACTACGTACTAGTACTATGTTCTAGTTACTATAGCCACTATGTAGCTATGTACTGTCGTATATGTGCGCTCATGCTACTATAATACGGCATACTTATGTAACTACGTACCTAGGTACTAGCAGATGACGGTACGATGTGTGACATACGGTACTAGATGTTAGTATGACTATTGTACTATGCTTACTATGTTCTACGTCTTACCTACTACGCTACTGGCGCACTATGTACTATGTATCTATGTGCATAATGTACTATGTTACTATCGCCTACAGACTAGTGTACATGCGCGCTATGCTAGTACTATTGTACTAGGATGCGTATGTACTATGCGAGTTCTACGTACTGAATGTAGCTATGGTCACTACGTTACTATGTACTACGTATAGATAGTGACTACGTACTACGTATATATCTACGCTACTATATAGTATGTACTATGTACGCTAGATGTAGCTATGTACTACGTCACTACGGTACTATAGTACTAGGCATACCGTACTGTACTAGACGTACTATAGTATATGAACTACGTCTATGTAACTATTGACGTATGACGATAGTGACTATGGTACTACGTTGATATGTACTAAGGTACTAAGTACTACGTTACTATGTTGAATATGTGCTAATGTACTATGTACTACGTACGACGTACTATTGTAGTCCAGTATAATGTACTACGTACTATTGTACATGTTCTGTGTACCTTGATAGACCTAGTACAACGTACTATACTTGTATTCTAGGTTCTATGTACTACGTATCTACGTACTATTCGTACTACGCACATGTCTATGTACTATTATATGTTGACTTATGTAACTGAGATGTTACTCGTACTCATGCACTACGTACTATTATACCATAACTATGGTACTATGCACTATTTGCTAATGCACTATGTACTTGTACTTATGCTATACGTTACTATGCTACTGATGTACTATACGTATGTATCTACGTTTTTAACTGAGATATTGTACTATGCTACTTATGTACTACGTACTTTATTGCTCTATGTACTATAGCATGGACTATGCTACTACGTACTATGAACTTACGTACGACGCTATCTAGTGCACTAATGTACTCGTACTACGTACTACGTACTATCGTACTACGTACATATGTTACTCTATTGATAAGCTACGTACTGTATGTACAAGCGTACTACGTACTGTACTACGTACTATGTGTAGGTACTACGTACGATATGTACTACCGTACTATAGAGTATGTACTATGTACCTACGTACTTCGTACTTGTACTATTTACTACGTACACGACTATGTACTTGTACTATGTTCTATTACTACGGTACTATTGTTAATACTACTACTGTACTATGCGAGCTATGTAACTAGTACTATTGTTATACGTTACCAATGTAGCTACGTGACTATGCTACTACGTAACTATTCGTGATGCACTATGTGCTATGCACGTAATGATACTATGTACTATGTACTATTGTTCTACCTACTACGTACTATGTACTATAACTTGTGTACTACGTACTAAGTACTATGTACTAGGTACTCACTGTGTACGCTCTACGTACTTATGTACAGTGTACTAGTACTGATGGTAGTGACGTACAAGCTACTAGGTGCTATGCTAGTACTATGTAGTATGGACTACCTACTATGTACTCTGCCACTAGGCGCTATGGCACGAGATAGTACTACGTACTAGTACTAGTACTACGTACTAGGTACTAGACCGTATGATGTACGACGTACTATGTACTATGTACTTGTACTAATGTAGCTACGTACAAGGCTACAATGTACTATGTTCTAGTATACTCGTACTACGTACTACGGACTACAGTACTACGACTATGCCACGTATGTACTATGTAACTAGTGATACGTAACGTACCATGTACTGAACCTACTATGTACATAGTTACTGATGTTTATGCCTATGTGCTCGATGCCACTATGTACTATGTTCTATGTACTATGTTCTACGTACTATGTACTATTTACTATGTACTATGTTCTACGTACTATGTACTACGTACTAAGTACTACGTACTACGTACTATGCACTACGTACTATGTACTATGTACTACGTACTATGTACTACGTACTATGTAGTATGAACTACGTACTATGTACTATGCACTATGCACTATGCACTATGTACTACGTTCTATGTACTATGTAGTATGTACTGCGTACTACGTATTATGTACTACGTACTATGTACTATGTACTCTGTACTACGTACTATGCACTATGTACTATGCACTATGTACTATGTACTATGTACATGTACTATGTAATACGTACTATGTACTACGTACTATGAACTATGTACTACGTACTATATAGTATGTACTATTTACTATTTACTATGTACTACGTACTACCTACTATGTACTATGTACTATGTATAATGTACTATGTACTATGTACAATGTACTATGTACTATGTACTATGTACTATGTACAACGTACTACGTACTATGTACTATGTACAATGTACTACGTACTACGTACTATTTAATATGTGCTATGTACTATGTACAAGTACTACGTACTATGTACTACATACTATGTACTATGCACTATGTACTATGTACTATGTACATGTACTATGTACTATGTACTATCTACAACGTACTACGTACTATTTACTATGTACTATGTACTATGTACTATGTACTATGTGCTATGTACTATGCACTACGTACTACGTACTACGTACTATGTACAATGTACTACGTACTATGTACTACGTACTAGTTACTACGTACTATGTACTACGTACTATGTAGTACGTACTATGTACTACGTACTATGTACTACGTACTATATATTACGTACTATGTAGGATGAACTACGTACTACGTACTATGTACTATGCACTATGCACTATGCACTATGTACTACGTACTATGTACTGTGTACTATGTACTACGTACTACGTACTATTTAATATGTGCTATGTACTAGGTACTACGTACTACGTACTATGTACTACGTACTATGTACTATGCACTATGTACTATGCACTATGTACTATGTACTATGTACTATGTACTACGTACTATGTACTATGTACTATGTACATGTACTATGTACTATGTACTATGTACTATGTACTATGTACTATGTACAACGTACTATGTACTATGTACTACGTACTACGTACTATATACTACGTACTATATTATAGTATGTACTATGCACTATGTACTACGTACTACGTACTATGTACTACGTTCTATGTACTGTGTACTACGTACTATGTACTACGTACTATGTACTACGTACTACGTACTATATACTACGTACTATATAGTATGTACTATGTACTATGTACTACGTACTACGTACTATGTACTATGTACTATGTACTATGTACTACGTACTACGTACTTTGTGCTATGTACTATGTTACTACGTATTACGTACTATGTACCATGTACTACGTACTATGTACTATGTTCTAAATACTACGTACTACGTACTACGTACTACGTACTACGCACTATGAACTATGTACTATGTACTATGTACTATGTACTATGTACTATGTACTATGTACTATGTACTATGTACTATGTACTATGTACTATGTACTATGTACTATGCACTACGTACTACGTACTATGTACATAGTACTATGTACTATGTACTATGTGCTATGTGCTATGCACTATGCACTACGTACTACGTACTACGTACTACGTAGTATGTACTATGTACTATGTACTACGTACTATGTACTACGTACTACGTACTATATACTACGTACTATATAGTATGTACTATATAGTATGTACTATGTACTACGTACTATGTACTACGTACTACGTACTACGTATTATGTACTATGTACTACGTNACGTACTATGTACTACGTACTACGTACTATATACTACGTACTATATAGTATGTACTATGTACTACGTACTATGTACTACGTACTACGTACTACGTATTATGTACTATGTACTACGTACTATGTACTATGTACTACGTACTATGTACTACGTACTATGTACTACGTACTATGTACTACGTACTATATAGTATGTACTATGTACTATGTACTATGTACTACGTATTACGTATTACGTACTATGTACTATGTACTACGTACTATGTACTATGTACTACGTACTATGTACTATGCACTATGCACTATGCACTATGTACTACGTACTATGTACTATGTACTATGCACTATGCACTATGCACCATGTACTACGTACTATGTACTATTTAGTATATACTGCGTACTACGCATTATGTACTACGTACTATGTACTATGTACTATGTACTATGTACTACGTACTATTCACTCTGTACTATGC
>NW_014580119.1:1089-1528 GCF_000485595.1 Priapulus caudatus | reverse complement strand
CTACGTATTATGTACTACGTACTATGTACTATGTACTATGTACTATGTACTATGTACTACGTACTATGTACTACGTACTACGTACTATGTACTATGTACTACGTACTACGTACTACGTACTATATACTACGTACTATATAGTATGTACTATATACTATGTACTATGTACTACGTACTACGTACTATGTACTATGTACTATGTACTACGTGCTACATACTATGTGCTATGTACTATGTACTATGTACTACGTACTATGGTACGTAGAACATAGTATACGTACTACTTACTATGTACTACGTACTATGTACTATGTGCTATGTACTATGCACTACGTACTACGTACTACGTACTATGTACTATGTACTATGTACTGCGTACTATGTACTACGTACTACGTACTATGTACTATGTACTATGCACTATGCACTATGCACTATG
>NW_014580119.1:0-293 GCF_000485595.1 Priapulus caudatus | reverse complement strand
AACGTACTGTGTACTATGTTCTATGTACTATGCACTATGTACTACGTACTATGTACTACGTACTATGTAGTATGAACTACGTACTATGTACTATGCACTATGCACTATGCACTATGTACTACGTACTACGTACTACGTACTATGTACTACGTATTATGATCTACGTACTATGTACTATGTACTATGTACTATGTACTACGTACAACGTACTGTGTACTATGTTCTATGTACTACGTACTACGTACTACGTACTACGCACTATGCACTATGTACTATGTACTATGTACTACGTA
>NW_014580118.1:1487-20592 GCF_000485595.1 Priapulus caudatus | reverse complement strand
CGCTTTCAGCGGCTTGGGTGGGGGTAGAGAATGAAATGGTGTTCTCGTATGGTGGGTGCATCAGTGGTCATACTCATAGCAGCTAACATCTGACAACACCGCTTGCTGTGACCGGGCGCGCCATGCTGCACTACATGTCTTCCAGTTGTAGCGAACGTTTGAATATACATTCTGTGTACTATAATTAATTACTATTCGCCTATCATATAGTTTTCCCTAAATTAATTCCCGCGCTGTCTACACCAGGCCTTGAAAAAAAGTACATTGACATACTCGAGTTTTTAATTACCTGTTCTTTTTACAGGCATTAAGCCGTCGTCCTTACTTTCATGTCTTTCCGATTCATCTTTTATTATAACTCATGATATTCCGATTATATATTATGTATATTTAAAAACGAGAAATGTTAGGCCACCGCGTCTAGTGGGGGATTAGGGTTAACTCGGATTAGGTTAGGTTAAGGTCAAATGGTTATGTATTAGGCAAGAGTATTTTTAATTTTTTTAAAATTTTTAACTTGATTTACATTTGTTAAGATTTTTCGCAAACTATTTATTTCTCATTCTCTTTTTTGATCGGTGACTAGTTTTTTTGAACAATCGGA
The DNA here is from genome assembly GCF_000485595.1 of Priapulus caudatus. Classification (NCBI taxonomy): domain Eukaryota; kingdom Metazoa; phylum Priapulida; class Priapulimorpha; order Priapulimorphida; family Priapulidae; genus Priapulus; species Priapulus caudatus. The sequence goes on along the minus strand of NW_014580118.1, from coordinate 19,988 downwards.
CCGTCCAAATTACTCCTGGTTGCCTATAAACTGCCCACGGCTCTCGGTGGTGCTAAATACGTCGCTACGACCCAACAATATACGCACGGACATATAGACACTGTGATTTAATAGCAATTCAACGAATCCCCCCCCCCGCAACGCTGCTCTGAGCATGGATCTTTCTTTAGACAGTATGTATAGGTGAGTTCCTTTCAGTAATCGAGATCCTGTGAATGATCTGACTGCATTTCCTAGCCCATACTCGTGTGATATATGGCTAGTGCGAGTGGCTTCGTAGCAACCGACACCAGCCTAGTCAATGATAACTAGTGCTCCTGATAAACAAAAAATCTACATACTTCATCACGTTTTGCGGGGCTGCGACCGGCAAGACGTTTTCCAACGTTCTTATCATACCTCAGATAGGTACGCGCCGTTAGGTACCAGCCGGCCGTTGTACGTCCGACTCCGGTTGACAATGCTACACATCTGTCATATTCATTCTCTCACCGGTGCAAATTTTGTTTCGTACACACGATCTTAACAACTTCCCACCTTTCACTGATTAAATCTACACGTTCGTCATATCACATCGACCGCGCCGCGCTCAAATGCATATCAATTATATATACTCTAATAGCTATATGTGTTTATTCTGACATTACTCTCGGGATATGTCTTATACATGGCACTCACATTCCAATCCTTGTCGATTATTTAGTTGTTGCTCTTGGATATTTATTATTATATAGTGCTAACACTACGACTCCTTCACGGCAATACCGGCGTACAAATGAATAGATGTGTAATTTCGCGGAGGCGTCAGATATAATATAATTTGTCAGTACTATTATATTTAGTTGTTGTTGCGCAAAATGCGCGATTCGAACGATACCACGGTATTTGAATTTGGTGGATATCACCTGCTCACGCTATATAATGATATTAGGCGCAGTTGTGTATTACTCCAGGGTATTTTTTTTATTCAACATAGGCAAATTATATAAGTTTACCTTTTGTAACTCTATGAGCTCTCGTACTATCATCCGTTGGGTATCCAAGAGAATGCTGCCATCAGAGTAAAGGTTTTTCATAATGAGTCATTGTCTTAAGAAATTAATTAATCACATAAACTGTTAATAGCTGATTATTTAGTAGCCTGCCGATAGTATACCATGTGTGGCTTTGCACACGGTTAGCAAGAGAGTTTCGTGGATTTTTTTTTAAAGCAGGCGTTGAGGTATTGACTTTAGCCTTAATTACCTGCAAGGAGGTACTATATAGATTTGCCGGCCAAGGGAGGGGCTGCGCAGAAATATAGCCTCCTGTAGAAATATTGTTGCGGTCACTCATAGGCATATCTTGAGAGGCAGAAGAGCTATGTCCTTCTCGACCAAAACTTTTGTTTCGATACAAGCAAATACGGTTGGCTAGGACCTTCCCAAGAACGGTAATGAGAAACAGCCTAGGAATGATTGTATTAATATTCTTTCCCCAGGCGCGCGATGATCCTCTCATGTTAGTGAAATAACACGAGATGGATATCTACTTGTGGGCGACTAACCAGTGCGAGGACGCGGCCAGGAGCAGGGCGAGGGGTGTGCGCGTTCCGTTTGGAGAGCCATCCCCTCATAAAAAATTTGATATGTTTTGAAGCCGCTCCCATTCAGTATGAAGCAGTATTTCTACGGCGCGAGCAGGGCGGAGGTCCGGAGCCTCCTGTCCGGACCCCCCCCTGTAACACGCCTGCGACACACAGCACGACACACACACGCACCACACGCGAGGATCAGCGCTACATGTTATGACAAGCCGGTGATTTTATAGACTGGTTCCGTGCGACAGTGCCTCGCTGTTGGTTTGTGTCCATAACAGGTTGCCGAGTTGTACTAACGCGAGAATGGGAACTGGAGTGTCTCCGAAGCGCGGACCAGGTCTTACGGTATCTTTAATTGTGGAGCATGATGATAGAATCTAAGGAAAGTGACGACAAGTGAACATTAGGTTTATTAGCTCAATCTGGACAGAGGTCAGATCGAGACTTGTGAGGAAGCGCAAAAACCAATCATTTGGTATGAGGCGTTTGCGGAGGTGCCGGCGTGGTCCGTCAACAGTCTTGGATGCACCAAAATACTAAAACTAAATTGGTCCGTTAGTATTGGAATTGGTACCAGTCACTATCAGTAAAAAATGAATATAAAAGAAAAAAAAAACTTACGGCTCGACGTACGTCACGTTATTCGGGACGTGGGGGGTAATCCGAAGGAACGGTTGGACTTGTCGAAGCTGCGTGGTGTATAGGTATATCATCAAGTCTAATGGGACGAATAATGCAGATCATCTAATTGAGAGTGCTAAATGACGAGTGTGCACATCTTTGACTGCCTTAACTTTACTTCAAGGGTATAGGGAGGAAATGCAGAATTTGTGGTCCTGCCGCACAATCTCATACGGTTTCGGCCTTAGGCTGCCGTGGTGGATATCAATATAGCCTCGAGGTTGCCTGTGTCAGTCAGGTCCTTATATCCGTTAGAGTTCGCGCAAGTAGAGTCTAATCCGATGTGCAGTCGATAGATAGCTCCTATCTAAACTAGATGACATTTTGAGATAAAAGTCAACTACGATCTCAATAGGTCTCTTGTCAATGATGGGCCAGATGCTCTACTGCTTATTAGACTATATGCTAAGAAGTGTAATTCATTAATGTAAGAAAAAAAAGTGTTTTCTAATTGAAACGAGAATAGCGAAGATTACGTGAAAAATTATATCAAGACACATTTTTTTCTTTAAGTTGTTTGTGGTTTTCCTGAGGATTTTTTATTGGCTGATAGATCTATTTTATTGATGCCTCTCAGAACCAGCCGGATTGAATGGCTGGTCACTACTTGGTATCTATGAAAGTTCGTAGAACGACTGTGGCAAGATAAACGAAAAAGAAGTCAAAGGGAAAGTAGAAAGTTCGATACTGGCGATTGATACAGCCACTTTGTTCATGCACCCCTACAAGATTGAGAAAGATTTCTGCACTCGACAGAAGCACCACACGGACCGCGGTCAACGCACAACGCATTTGCAACGCTACGCGCACAACCCACACACTTACAACAAATTTCTATTGCTGTGATCGAATTAATCGATAGGGGGGAAGTCATTTGTTGACATTTGATTGATGTCCCCCGCTGCTCTTGTAAATTCGTGGGCTAGGAGGAATCTAATTGCCTGGGGAGGTACGATGTTATGAGGTACCATGTCCAGTCCTGGATCCCCCCCCAACTTTGTTTTTATTTGCAAACCCGTGCTCTTTCCCCGCTGTTACAAAGTTGGTACCTATTAGAGTTGGGTAATAGCTATGAGAGGGCATCATTCGCAAGGGCTCCTTTGAATCGTAGATAGTTGGTCTGAGCCTTGTAGCGAATACGTTGTCTTAGAACATGTGTCAGTTGTGTAGGAAATGCTCTTCACTTGCTCGTTTTTCGCAGTTGGCCCACAGCTGAGCCAATAGAGTAAACTTGGACGAGTTAATGAGTCTTGTGAAATTCATCATAGTAAGGCATAGCACTCAGTGGGTAGGTTGGCCATGAGGCATATCATAATGGGTTCAAAATGATCTGAGTACCACATCTGCCGGGAAGGTGGCCTCTCCTTATGCAAGCGGTCTTCTGGGATGAGGCCAGATTGGGTAGAACGGTAGGTGTCTAAACTCAGATGGGCTTCAACTTCAGAAGAGCGGTTGTTCAGACCGTATTGTGCGATATTGGAACATGGACTGGATCCCCAGAGATTATTCTTCAGAGTGCCCTTCGAAATTTGGCTTGCCAAATTAGTTGCACTAGAAAATCAGAAAACAATTTTTTTGCATGGCGGTGTACGGGATGTTATATTCGGCAAGTTTGATATACTGTTTCATTCAGCTTTGTATGTTCCGTGATTTCTGATGTTCTCTCTGCATTTCTGCGTATTGACAGGACCTTGAGATTGCAGAAACGCTGAAATTTCGATACTATTCGCGGTAACAAATGTGCCTTTGAGGCTTAGAATCATATTTTTCATCTGAAACAAAAGAAATGCGGCGACAAGTGCTTGAATTCATATTGTTCAATGCTCTCCCTAATAATTATATTAGATATTGACTTTGTGCTGGAATAGTGGATGTCAAAAGCCGCAGGCGCAACCAAATTTACGCGGGGGCGTCAGAATTATCACAAACTGTGTTCCCACCTGATTGATGTGGTATGTTGAGGCTACTATCGGGGCTGCTTGAACTATTATCATGGTGTGCTGGCAGGGATATAAGGAGACCCTCGGTCCGGCGTAGAATTTTTTGTGCAACCAGGCTACCCTTACAAATTGGGGATGGAACAATTCTCCGCTGGCAGGTATGCGGTGAGAGGGCCCAGCAATGGAGACCCTCCCGCAGTCGTGTTGTGCTTCTTCGACGCGCACCTAACGGCGCCCATTGTGGGGTGGTGTGCCCTTTTTGGGGGATGTGCCCTTAAAATCTGGAAAACTTGTCTAGCTTAATCAGCCTGGATTACCGCCCCTGTTCCTTTGTTTTATAATTATTTAAGTATAATCTGATAACTAACTGATTATATATATTCAGTCTCAGCGAGATTACATGACTACCCCTTTCTTAACTTCCAGTTAGCGGTTTGCTCGTTGTGAGTTGTTATTGCCTCTACGTGCGCTCACATTCTCATTTCGTTCTATTTTTTCAATACATTAGTCACCACTCATGCATTCTCTTCTCTGCCTGATTTGTAGGAGGCCTATTTATAGGATCCTTTGATGTTACGTGTGACGAGGCGTTTCTTCGAGCAAAACACGTATTCGTACGTCCAGACTAGGAAGGAAAGATTTCACGCAGTACAGTTACGTGCAGCTCTGCTGGCACGGTGATAGTACGAAACGCCGGGGGAAAAACCTAGAAGCCGAGCTGCACCATTTACTCATATCCTCGTGTTCGTGGTTCACTCTTTTTGGTTGCTCCGACGGACTTCCGTGTGTGAACTTATACTGACTTTGCATTATGGAGATCCAGCTCGTACGAATCAACGTGTGGCACCCACGCGCGCTGAGAAAAATAACCCCGGGGGTGGTTTAGACGGCACCGCTAGGTTGTAGTGCACTTCACTCGGCATTTACTTTGTTTGCGACAAATGCGGGGCGATAGTGCGGTCGAGGCTGCAGCATACGGACGATCCAGAACGCGGGATTACGTGTAGCGGAAAAAGAGAAACGTGCGGGGTGGTTGACTGTCTCAAGGTGTTTGATTTCGTGTTGCTGGCCATCGCGTAGTTGATGTGACAACGAATGGTAACCAACGAAGTTAGGAAAAGAGTAGCCGAAGTGCATCAGAAGTGGTGGGAACGGACACGAAGATGCGCCGTTTGGTAGGGCCTGGGTCTACAGTTGTTGTGTGAATATTTTAGCTGTGAGTTATATTGTATGGTTGGCGTAGTGGCGGGTTCATTGCTACCTCGATTGTACTCATCCTTCGGGGTAGTGTTGGCGACGCACGGACTATAGGAGACGCGAGACAGCTCCACCGAGAAGAAGACCGCACCGTGGTTATTAATGGCAGAAGGGGCGGTTGGACCTGTACGTGCCCGTTATTTGTGTTGGGGGCGATATCATATAGTGTTACGCCGTACTACCCTCCGTTTATTTGGTGTCGACTGACTGTCCATACTGTGCGTGATCGGGGCACGGGTGTCGAGCCGTGTCAACAGCGTGAAGAGCATACGAGCAACAGTGATTTAGGGTGCGGGTGTGTGGCGTGTTGTTACCGGCTCTCTCATATGATCGTTTTGGTGTTGAGGCCAGAGCGTATGATTAATCGTTCCAATGCAACTAGGGGATGAGGTGGGTTTCCCAGGCATTTGAGAAGAGTGGCTCGCAGGGTGTGGATCATTTGTGTCTGCTCTATTAATTTTGTCATATGTGGGTTAGCTTCTTTGTAATTAAGTGCGAGACAGGACAAGTCGGGGATGGATTACCCCGCACCGGGGAGTATGGGAAGTGTTTGATATGGTTGACATTTCCAAAGCGAGAACAGAGAACATTTTTGTGATGAAGGTTGCTTGTACCCGGGGATTGTGGGTGTGAGATACAGAACTTCGCGTTTATCTGCGCAACGGCTGGTCACTTTGCTAGCTGGGTGCGATAGGGACAATAATATGGACACGACTAGGCGTCGTGGTGCGAACCATAAGAGTCACACTAGAGAGTATGCTTACAGGAAAAAGAGATCCAAAAGTCTTTCCACAAGTGAAGTGAGCATTTCGCACAAGTACCATTTATCTTTTTACCTTACGCGCTTTTTGCGCTCGAGCTAGACCACGTATTTGACGACTTTTACTCTTCCACCACTAGGAACACCATAAACGCAATAACCATAATTAACACCTGAGCGTTGAATGGCCGTTAACACAAGACATGGACAGCTTCAGCGAAATCACAGGAGATGAGCAGTGATCTTCGGACGCCATATTATGTCGTACAGGACGGCGGCAAGCGTGAAGAAGCAGGTGTTGTCTCCTGTCTCGTTATTGAATCAAAGCCCAACCTATGCGGCAGTGCCATCAAACGCTAAACCTGTTTCCACTCCAGAGTGAGATACGGAGGGAGCCACTGAGTTGCTGAAATACGGATCTGCTCGAGTCCCCAGTGAACCGCATAAACTCTACACCTACCTTAATGTTTGATACCAATCATTAACTGCGTCGGCTACTGGATCAGTGCCGCCAACTGTTCTCCTACTGCCATCCGCGCGGTGGGCACGTTATATTTGGACAGCTACGTGATAATTAACAATTATGGCATTCTCCGCGTTCAAGGGATACCTCAATGTTGTGTGGTTGCAATTGCTCCTCTCAAAGAATAAGTTGTGTTCCGGTGACACTGTGTGAGTATCTGGGTTCCCGATTTTTGCTTGCTGTGGAATAGGGCGTTTTGTGCCAAGCTAATCCCGTATGGGGCTTGTGCTCATGGGTTTGCGTGTGCGGGAGTACAGACCCGCTCGGTCTGACGGGGAGACCCGTGCTAGCAGAAAGATAAGAAGGAGGCATATGTAAAGGAAGTGCGTCAACCGTAACTGGATATAACGTGTGGCGACGAGAACAAATAATGGGATTTGGGGGAACAAATACGAAATGTTAGCAATTTAGGAGCCGTGATGAGGAGCCGAGGGGCAGACAAAGAGGAGAAAAGGACGGCATTGGCGCAGAAGAGATAATATAAGTAATAGACAGACCACGATATCACTTATATATATGTGTGTTTGAGCGGTGGGATGAAAGTGTAAGGGAGCAGATGGAATGGCGCTGGTGTGGCGACTGAAATGAGGAACTAGAGTTTATTTTGCCGATAATGTAGTGTTGATTTATTGCACTGACACGAAGTGATATTTGCTAGTCTAGTACTGAGAAATTTAGCGAGTTGGATGCTCATAGTGCGGCTTTTAAGGCCGGTTTCTTCACCATTCCCTACCGTTGCCGCCTCGGCGAGTAGCAATTCTTCGGTGCCGTGGTGTGTCCTGCTGCTTTACGGGCCCTCCGATTTGAATGTATAACTGGCCATGATTTGGCGAGAAGCGCATATCTGTCAGTTTAGCGCATGATACTACTTGCCCTGCTACGCAGCTTAAAGATTGACGGGATGGGAAGAATCCGTTGATATTCGTAGCTTTTTCGGAAAGTCATAAAGTGAAATAGCCAACAGGACGGCCATGATGCTGTTCAGAGAGAGAGAGAGGAGTAGAATGAGGAGCGGAGAGGGCACGGGAGAGGGGAGGAGAGCGGAAGACGAGGCCTCTGTTGACCGTTCTACTGCACTTCTTAACGCTATTCCATTTATGTAAGTGATGGATATATGTGAATGGGCGGTGTGGATTTCTGCCCCTTGGGCCCTTCCTTCTGGGGTTCCTCAGCCTGCTAGCTTGCTGTGCTCGTGGCATAAACCATCTCTGTGCGGCTGGGTTTGGCGTGTGCTGGCGTAAAGCCCGGGCGCAGCACTGGTACGTGGCGTAGTGGTCCATCTTTCCCTCCCTCGGGCCGTGGCCTCTAGCCTTTATTCTTATTCCTTACTTCAACTGTCTTTGTAAAATGACGCATGAGTCAAAATACCTCACTGCCGTAACTATTTTCAGCGGTTTCGCCGCACACGTGAGTAACAAGTACGCCAAGGAGTCTATAACCGTATTCCGCGCTAATTGCGATCACGTGACTCCGTGCCGCAGCCTTTATTATACTTTCGCGCTCCGCCACACACCATTGATTAGCAAGAAAATCAGAGTTCTGTAGTTTAGTACCGTAGAGTGAGGGTAATTACTATATACTGCACGCTGCCGGTGAAAGCAAGTTTAGCCTAACATTTTTGTCAGCCCACGAAGGGATTGGACAGTAAAATGTTATTGCATTTAGTGAGTTTCAAATTTTCAAGCACTTTTGTATTTGGATAATTGATTGTAAAAATTGACTGCGTTAGGCTGTCAAGGGCCTCTATACTGACGGCCAGTTTAACATCAGTTCGACCGCACACAGTGGCAGCATAACGGGACGCGGCACACGCTGGGCTGATTCAGTGGGTTTCGGCTCAGTCATATTGCGTTCATAGGGTGTGGCGGCGGTCGGGGGGGGAGGGATTGGAAACGTCAGATCGCCGCGTGCCTCGCCCCGCTGTGCATACGAGTGGTTCAATCTCATGAGGCCAGAGTAACCAGTCTCACACGCTGCCTGTGTCCGGCTTGCGGCGCTGGGCTGCATACCATGTCTGATGCCAGTGTGTGTTGGAGCGATTCGTGGCGGATACATTAGAATTCAATAGGTGTTCCTCGGGTATACTATTGTTTAACACGTTAAGTATTATCTCGGCTCAGCGATTACACAAGGCCGCACAAAGCGATGAATGCTATAACATAAGCCGTGTCTCACCGCTTTGCTGGTCACCTACTCTCTCCGATGTCTTTCGCCATTCACCTTCTGGTGGTGTTAGTGGTATACACTCATGACGGAGGTAGTTGGTCCATGGGGTTAGACGTAATAATAATCCCGGCCTGGTTATGAGCCTTCATTCCACCGGGAGTGATGAGAGAGTCTATTGTGAGGGCTACTAAGAGATGCAGTACGTTTTGTCGGGTCCTTCGGATAAACATAGATGGTGTGATTAGGCGTTAGGGTTTCAACGGTTATAAATAGCCGGGAATTGTCATTATTTAATTTTTTTTAGGAATTTTTTTTAACTTGTTACGATTTGTAAAATATTGTTAACTTTTGCTCCATGTCTTTTTGAGTCGTGCAGCTTCAAAACGGGACCGTCAAATTCACGGCTGCACGGCTCGGCAGCTTGAACTGGCTCCCAGATTCCGTTCCATCAGCTCTAAGCTTCGCAGCCTTAACAACGAGCGGGGAGGGGAAATACATAGGCGGAACAGAGGCATATAAGGTTTGAAACACCTGAAAGTGGTGGTATGCAATTCGGAAAGACAGGGGAAAAGAATGCCACGCACGACCGGGCGAGCAGACGGACTGAGGCCTCGGTGGGAAGAATGGACAGACTTGGCGCAGCACAATCGGTCACTGGAACTGATATACGCACTGGAGTCTTTTCAAGCGTGGCAACACAGCCATCACTGTAACTATGCTGAGTGTCCAACAGGTTCATGCCATTACTCGTTGATAATATGGTCTCGACGAGTGGACCCTCGTAGGGATTAACTTTCGACCATTCCCCTTCTAATTACAAGAATAACTAAGTTCCCAATGACAGTCTCATTTACGTTTTCGGCTGCGAACGCGTTAAACCAAGTCGGACGATCCGGGTCGTTTCAAACATTGCTCCCCCGGATAGGTACTGGCGCGTACGGTAGCCAGCAGGCCGTTGTCACGTCCGTGACGTTCCTCGCACTGCCACATTTTCAACTTTTTCATTCTCCACCCCCGTGCCACATTTTGCGTAACGTTTGCAACTATCCCACCTTTCCTGTCTCATCTCACGTTGCAATCACATCACCTCGCCCTCGCCGCACCGCTCGCGCTACTATATATATATAGCTAATATGTATATCTATATCGGGGGAGCTAATAATGACAATAATTTGTCATCTATTTAGCTCCTGATCTTATCGCTATTATCTTATTCTACACTACGACTCCTTCACCGCAGTGACCGCCTACCATGATATATGTATATACCAGGGTGCTCTCGAGTCCCTTCCCACTATATTTTGCTTGTTTATTGCGCTATGGAATATCTCCAATTCCGGCGCAATACCATGGTGGATTTTGAATTTGCGTACGCTCCCCCCGCTCAAAGATCTGCGACGCACTGGTCCCATCTATTCCGCACGCACACACTTGAAATAGTATTTCACGAAAAATCACGATTCTCGCTTATCCCTTCTAACTCTTGACTATATGCCACATCTGGAATATGAAGCACTTATTTTGGAAATATGTATTAAATATGTAATGTATAATTAATTAGCCCGCGTCCACACGCTAGCAAGAGAGTTCGGTATTTAGCCTTCAACGGACATCGGGCAAATAACGTCATTTATTCTATGCGTCTTCTAAGAAATCTACGCGCCTGATTCTCACAATCTCATCGTCCATCTTTCTCTCGCGTTCTGCCCTCTGGCTATTTTGTTGCAATCATATTTTCAGTGGCTTTCTCCACTGCCCCCTTGCTATCTGTATTTCTTATCTCTGCTTGCCAGAAAATATCACGTGTCCGTTATCTCCTCTCGCGTGCTATCTGAGCTCCGCAAGTCCTCGTGTTGAACGCTAACAACTGACACGGATATTTATGATAGCAAGCACGCTTGATTGTAATAATTAGACTGGTCTGACTTTCACCAGCAAATGACCGTACTTCTCAGCCGAACTTTTTCACCCCCCCCCACGAGGGGCGCACTGTCAAAACAGAATTCCGTGTTGATATACGACGCGTGTGAAAGTTATACTGGTGACCACTTGATCGACGCCGGCTGAGCCGTGCGACGTCTACGTATTCTAATGATCTGTGGGAATGATTGGTAACATTTGAGTTAGCGCATCTCGGACTTTGTTCTATTAGTCCTCATCTGACATAGGTCAGATGCAGGTTATAGATTTTCACTACGTTGAATCGCATGACTGCCAGTGGTTGACACGTATGTGTGCGGTTAGTGCTCGGCGTGTTCCCCGGCCGTGCGTCCGGTCACAGGTTGGGCAGACAAATCCCTAACAACGGCACTCGCGAACGTTACCGGTTCGATTCGCATTTTTATTCGGGACGAGTGGTGTCAACCGTGGGCCGGGTCAATCGAAAACAGAGTTTGGTGACCTAGTCATTGTCGGAAGCTCTTGGGGTCAAACGGTCACGATGGTGAGTACTAACACGACAAAGATATCGGGGACATTTTAGCACTCCTTACTTAAGGTATATAGGGTAGTGACAGTCGCAGAATATGGTGCCTGCCGCACAACAATGCTAATACGGGCTGTCGACTATAGGCCTGTTGATATAGTCGGATTGACAGGGTAGCGCATCTTTCGAGCACTGGCTAAAAGGCTGTCAGTTGAAAAGCCTTTACACTTGAGCAGAAATTGAAGTCTGTTTTTCATGCAGATCCTAACATTAATAGGATCTCAGATGGGTACATGGTTGGCAAATTTTAGACTCATTTTTTGCTGATGGACATGGTTCTGACGGCTTTCTTCTTCTGTTTGGATTCCTCTCCCGGCTCGGATTGAAAATGCCTTTGGTTGTTACCTCTAGTGGCATTTATTTTATTGGGCTTTTAGTTTCTGAAAGCCATTCACACTCGACATACTGTACTTTTCTGCGACTTGCTTTTTTACTGCGAAATAGGTAGAAGTGGTCAGGGATAATTTTGACCCTCAAGAGGGACGGGTCTCAAAGCATCGGATTTGATTTCTCTCACTGTTAAAAGGCAATAGTTGCGAACTGCCGGGTTTGCCTTATGATCAAGAATCACTCATTTTTACTGCATTGAGATGTTATCGGCTACAAATGTCACAGGGTGAAATTCAATACCATGCCGTATAGATGCTTTGGTTGGTTATCGATGTAAGTTCTTACAGAGTTTCTAACTGCTCCATAATATAATCGTGAGGTAAATGTTCGGTCTCGCGATTCTCATAACTTACGTCAGCTGTGTAGTCTACCTATGTATTAATGCGCGGTTTCTCTCCACTGTTGGCTCGCCGCCCTGGCATGTGGCACTGATCAGTGCGTGTTGGTTCTCGTTTGTACTCCAGTACCCAAATATCGAGAATGCTAGTTTTTGTGCCAGCTGAAGCACGATCTAGATCTACGCTATAACAGGTTGAGCTCAGCTCTTGGTATATTTTCCTCTAGCTCGTGGGTGCGGTAGCGTAGGTAAATGGATGATGCCTGTGCCTTTTACCTCTATTCTGTGGTGCTTGCAAATAGTTGGTTGGTCGTGCCTACAGCTACTAGCCGCTTAGACGGGCAGCTACGATCACATCTGTTAGTACGTGATAGCACACATGTAACGTACCTGCTGATATACTAGTCGTCTCTCTCAGCATCTGGTGTCAGTGCCAGTCTCAAACCTTAGTGACTGCTCTCGTTTCGGATGCAACAGGCGATCTAACCTGATAGCTGTATACCTATCCTGTTGGGTATCAGCATGGTTCAGGGATGTGTATTGCTCACGAAACCAAGATTATGCGGGACTATCCACGGAGGTCTTTTTCTTAGAAATTCACACTCCACGCGTTTCTCACTTAGATGTCGGCCCCGGTGCATGGTGTTACTTCACGTTTTAGGAGAGCCTGTTAGCTCCTCGGCATTGTAATTAATGAACTAACAGGTTCTGAGTTTCTCTTGGCGATATACGATGAACTCGGTCTGTGTTTGGGTTGGTGTGGTGCTGCGTTACAGTACGCCCCCACACTTTCGGGTCTATAAGTACCATCGATCACAACCATGGCCATTCTACTCATTCTGTCATTAGATGAACTTTGGGTGGTCTGTGAGCAGCCCGCGCTGTACGATTTTTACGATATGGTTGATGGCTAGTTCGCTCGGCATTAGCGGACGATTGTGTTAAAGGTGCATCAACAGAGCGTCACACGTATACGGTTTTTCAACCCGTGTGGAGGCTTCTCAGTGTGTGTCTTCACCTAGTAGCAGGTGAAGGGGCAGCAATCACACAGATCGGCACTTATATGGTTTTTCCCCGGAATGAATGGTCACGGTATTCCATTTCGGTGCCTCCAGAGAAGCGCTGCCACGTACTGGTCCATGCTTGAAATTCTTTCCTGTCTAGTTGAGTTTACGATAGTGTTTTCTTCTGAGAGAACCGGCCTCGGTCACACGTGGGAGCCATCAAGGGCATCAATATTAGCGCTTCTTCCTACATGATCGCAGTTCAAGAGATGACTGAGATGGGCGGCTCGGTGGTTGACTTTGTGTCGAAGCAAAAACAGTGGATCGTAACTCGCACTAGACAGGGAAAGAAATTCACGCATGTGCGGTGGTGCCGCGTGACCAGTACGTGGGGCAGCCCCTATCTTCTGGAGCACGATGGAATTTACGTGACATTTCATTCCGGGGAAAAAAACCATATAAGTGGCGATCTGTGGAGGGACCATGTGAGTGCTGCCTTCACTGCTGGCTAAACTAGGGTGAGACACACATCAAAATGTAGTAAGAGGAGACTCGACACGGCGGAGTGAAAAACCGTTAAGTGTGAGCTCCTTGTGATGCTAACCTTTACCATCGTCTAATGCCGACAGACACCACTGATTAAACGCACGCGGGGATGGAGAAACCGTTAAGTGTGATCTGGTGATGCTACTTTTACACAGATCGTCTAGATGCAAGAGATAGACACACATGAGAACGACACGGGGGAGGAGAAACCGTATAAGTGTGATCTGTTGTCGATGCTACCTTCTCAAAAAAACATTCAGGGTGCTGCTGACGACCGCACATGAGAACGCACACGGAAGAAAACTTTAAGTGCGATTGTGTATGCTACCTTCTCCCGTCGTTAGGTAGTGTGAAGACACACATGATAAGGCACACGCGGATGGAAACCGGTTAAGTGTGAGCTGTGTGATGCTGCCTTCTTCATATTGGGGTAGGTGTGAAAGAGACCACTTTGATAACGACGACGGAGAGGAACCGTATAAGTGTGAGCGTGCTGATGCTGCTGTCTCATATTGGGGTAGTGTGAAGAGACACATGATAACGCCACACGGCGGGGAGAGAAACCGTATGAAGTCGTGGAGCTGGTGATGCTGCCTTCTCACAGGTCGGGGTATGGTGAAGAGACACATCAATAACGCACACGGGAGAGAAAACCAAAGAAGAAAAAGAGAAAGAAAACATTTGAAAATGTTAGCATGAAAACATTTTAAACTGAGCTTTCGCTCTGAGACGCGCCTATAATCACACATGGCACTGCATGAATTAACTCTTATGGATATGTCGTACAGATGTAAGCAGATAGTACATCTCGGACGTTGAGACTACATGTAATGGCAGTGTGCGCTCTGTTGAAACACGCGAGCACACCGCACACATCGTGAACTTGGAGCAGTGTGAAATACCAACGAAGCGCAACTCAATGTTTACAGCTTCTTGTCGTGTATGGTTCGCACCGCGCGCGCGGGATGCCGTATATTTACAGGCTGTAAATGCACATTTTGTGCCTCGTGGGGGGGCCAGAGATTGAAAAAGTTTCGGCTGAATTACGGTCATTATCTAGGTCGAAAGTTTTGCCGATGCTTGACTGGGTCGTGGACGATACTAACCGCGAGGAGGGGAGAGAAGTGGAGGAAGAGGAAGAAACGAAAGGGGCAAGTATAAAATGAGCGGAGGAGAGGGCAGACAAAGAGGAAGAGGGGACGGCCGACACGGGAGGAAGATAAATAAATAAGTAATACATACGATATTTTTTACAGGATGTAAGAGCGGAGCAAAGGAGGAGAGTGTGTGTGTGTGTGCGGTGGTGCCGGGGCCGGCTGGGCGAGTGCGTGGTGCGTGAAGAAAAATATTGCGAGAGAGAGGGGCGACAGAGAGAGAGAGAGAGGAGAGATAGATGAGAGGAGGAGAGTCACGGAGAGAGAGGAGGCGGGAAGACGAGAGACGTAAACTATCATTAGACAGGACATGGCAGATCTGTGCCTGTGTGGTGCTGCCGTACGTGCGTAGTCTGTGGTGTGTGTACTGCTCATACGTGTCCATTCTTCCTCCTCCGTTCCTTCTCCCCTTTCTTCATCCTCTTGAGTTTCCTCGCTCCCCTTCACTCCCTTCCCGGCCCAGTATTTCCCTCCCCCTAGAGATAGATATGGCCGACGGATCAGCATGCCCGCGCCTTGGAAAAAGTTTAGCTAAACATTTGTTTTTTTCACCAATGATGAGCACAAACACACACAGCACACCACACACACACACACACACACGACTCACGATACACACAGACACCAAACACTCGACACACTCACGCCTACCCACACACACAAACACACACACACCACACACACCACCACACACACACACAAACCACTGACACACACACACACACACGACACACACAACACACATATACTTATAGGTATATAGTATATTTATATATATATATATATATATATATTGATATATTATATATATATATATATGATATATAATTAGTTTATATATATATATATTTTATAGTGTATATAATATTTTATTATAATGGATTATATTATTATATTAGTATATATTAGTATATTAGTATATTATATTATATATACTATAGTTATAGTATATATATATTATATTATATATATATTAGTATATTTTATTAGTAATATATATATTTAAATTAAAATATATATATATACGTTATATGGATATTACTAATATAATATAACTCTGTAGACCTTTAATATTAATATGATACTACTTCTATTTGCGCGGAGCCACAAATACATACGCACACATCTCTCTCCCACCCTCTCTTGTCTCGCTGGTCGCTTGGCTTTCGCCCTCTTTCCCGCTTTTTTACGCCCCTTGTTTGCCTCTTCTTTACACCATTCTATCTCGCTGTCTTTCCCTCGTTTCTTTCTTCTCGCTCTTTCTCTCGCTCTTTTTTTTCCTTCTCTCTCTCTCCTCTCTCTCTCTCTCTGCTCTTTCTCTTAGTGTGATGTCTCGTGCGCGGCTCTCTTCTCCTTCTCTCTCTCTTCTCTCTCTCTCTCTCTCCTTGTTGCCCCTATGTTGTTTACGATTAAAAATTATTTCGTAGTTACGATGTATACCCGAGGTCACATTAACCGCATTGCGTTTGAATGTCAACCCGGAGGAGTGGATTGAGGAAGGGAAAGCTGGCAGCTACGGCGGCGCGGAAGCTTTGTCGCGCACTTGAAGCCCTTCGGTCCATCCGCTAACACGCCGCATCAACGATCGCGTAGCATTCCAGTCATGTAACCGCCGAGCGCGACTGACTCCGTGCTCAAGAGATTTAAAAGCAAAAACATCTGGCTTGATGCAAACGAGAGACGCGAGGAGGAGAGGAAGATTGAGAGAGGAGGGGCGTGGGTGGGTTGGGAAAGAAACGGGTCTAGAAAAAAATGGTGGGGGACGAGTTGAGGAGATGGGAGCGAGCGAGGGAGATGGCTAGAAATAGAGGGGGAGTGGAGAGAGGAAAGCGTCACGCGCACGCACACGCTTCGCGCCCGCTTGCCCCCCCCCACACAGCACACAGCACTCACACACTCACAACAGGCGACAGCCCAAAACAAACACGACGACACAGCACAAGCACACACTACAACACCAACACGACACAACCCACACACGCGCGCCACCACACATACACACACACGCGCACACACATCGCGACGCACACACACACAAGCGCGACAGTGCGACACCACGCCACGCGCCAAACACACACACACATACTACACACACACACACAATACACTGCGCGCCGCAGCACCACACAGCCCCCCACATGCCACGCACTGCACACACCACACACACCACACACACACACCACACCACACACACACACACCTACACACACACCACACTACACACACAAACACACACCACACACAACACACACACACACACACACACACACACACACACACACACACATGCGTCAGCGCACGTACATACGCACACATCTCTCTCCCACCCTCTCTTTCTCGCTGGTGCTCTTTCGCATTTTCTCTCTTTCTCGCTTTTTACCGCCCTTTTGCCTCTTCTTACACCATCTATCTCTCTCGATCTTTCGCTTGCTCTTTCTCTCGCTCTGTCTTTCGCTCGTTCTTTCTTTCGCTCTTTCTCTCGCTCTTTTTTTCCTCTCTCTCTCTTTCTCTCGCTGTGTCTCTCGGCCTCTCTCTCTCTCTCTCTCCTTGTGCCCCTCATGTTGTTTACGATTAAAATATTTTGTTACCATGTAACCAGGAGTCCCATTAAACGCATGCGTGAGTCAACCCGCGAGGAGTGGATGAGGAAGGGAAGCTGCGGCAGCATACGGCGTCGGCACTGAAGCCCGTCGGCATCCGTACACGCCGCATCAACGATCCGTAGCATTCCAGTCATGTAACCGGAGCGACTGACTCCTTGCTCAGAGATAAAACACATCATGCTGATGTGAACGAAGAGAACGCGAGAGGGAGGAAGATGAGAGAGAGGGGCGTGGGTGGGTGGGGGAAATGGGTAGAAAAAAATGGGGTAGGGTAGAGAGTGAGAGATGGAGCGAGGAGGGAGATGGATAGAACTAGAGGGGAGTGAGAGAGAAAGCGTCACGCGCACGCACACGCTCGCGCCGCTATGTTTTTCTTATCTACATGGGTGTTCGAGTGTTATTATACTTCTACATATTATATATATATATATCAGGAATTAATAATGACAAAACACGCAAAATAAAGAAAATAGAAATAAAGCACGCAAGCACTCATGCGCTCACACACGTAGCTACACACGCCCACGAACGCGCACGAACGCACGCGAGAGTACACATGTCCACGTGCTAACGAGCGCATATGTGCACGCGCGTGCGTGTGCGTGCGTGCGTGCGTGCGTGCGTGCGTGCGTGCGTGCGTGCGTGTGTGCGTGCGTTTTCCATAGAGCTGCAATCACGATTTCATTCGCCGCCGCATAGCAATTATGTTGGATTAACGCTGAGGAGTCTATTTGCTTAGCGGTGTCGCACGCACGTGTATTACATGTAATTGCTATGCCGCAATCAGGCTACTGCTGCTGCTGCTGCCGCGGACGACGCACGGACACCCCCCCCCATACACACGACCGAGCAGGCGCCTCCCCTCCCCCATACACACGACCGAGCAGGCGCCCCCCTACCCCCATACACACGACCGAGCAGGCGCCCCCTACCCCCGACGTACCGTCACTGGAGACGGTTTAGACAGCCGGCGTTCTGCAGAATGACATTAGCCTGCACCGCCGGTAGAGGGAGCGCGTGTCGCGTTGTTCGCGTTGGCACGGGTCTCGTCTCATAGAGACAACGTATTTCATGTA
>NW_014580118.1:0-748 GCF_000485595.1 Priapulus caudatus | reverse complement strand
CGTGCGTGCGTGCGTGCGTGCGTGCGTGCGTGCGTGCGTTTTCCATAGAGCTGCAATCACGATTTCATTCGCCGCCGCATAGCAATTATGTTGGATTAACGCTGAGTAGTCTATTTGCTTAGCGGTGTCGCACGCACGTGTATTACACGTAATTGCTATGCCGCAATCAGGCTACTGCTGCTGCTGCTGCCGCGGACAACGCACGGACACCCCCCCCATACACACGACCGAGCAGGCGCCCCCCTACCACATACACACGACCGAGCAGGCGCCCACCTACCCCCGACGTACCGTCACTGGAGACGGTTTAGACAGCCGGCGTTCTGCAGAATGACATTAGCCTGCACAGCCGGTAGAGGGAGCGCGTGTCGCGTTGTTCGCGTTGGCACGGGACTCGCACTCATAGAGACCACGTATTTCACGTCGTACTCATAGAGACCACGTATTTCATGTACTCATAGAGACCACGTATTTCATGTCGTACTCATAGAGACCACGTATTTCATGTACTCATAGAGACCACGTATTTTATGTACTCATAGAGACCACGTATTTCATGTACTCATAGAGACCACGTATTTCACGTACTCATAGAGACCACGTATTTCATGTACTCATAGAGACCACGTATTTCATGTACTCATAGAGACCACGTATTTCATGTCGTACTCATAGAGACCACGTATTTCATGTACTCATAGAGACCACGTATTTCACGTACTCATAGAGACCACGTATTTCATGTACT
>NW_014580117.1:7284-20609 GCF_000485595.1 Priapulus caudatus | reverse complement strand
ATAGGCATACTTTTCGCCAAATGAATTGTGCATATGATACTGTGATGATACAGCAATTGCTGTGAATACATATATGATATGTGTTGAAAGGCAAAAGCAGAAACCCATATTGGCCAATACTTTAGATTAAGAAATGTAATTGACTGCAGTATCTTCATTTGAACGTTATCACTGTGTGCATATCGCACAATATTCAAGCTGCAATGACATCATTGCACTACTATAGAAAAGGTATAAATGCAATGGTGTTATAAATCATTGGGAAAGTGAAGAGAACTGTGCCAAGTCATGATAAACCAAGGGAAGTAATTGTTATTGCACCAAGCGTAAAAATACACATTGTACACCTACTGCAAGTCACCATTGCAGGTAAAGGAGCACATGACATTTTAAGAACACAACTTCAATGAATTAATGTCCAACCGAATGATGTTATTTGTATGCCAAGAAATATACAGTTTAGCCCAAGTTTATGTTTGGACACAGAACTTGGTGCACACATATAAACGAACTGAAGCTATAGGATCCGAAGTAGATAACTCAACAACCTAGAGGTTTTTAGATCGACTTATCGAGTATCACCTACAGTGAGGTGGGGGGACGGAGGGGGTGGTGAAATTTTGGGTTTAAGAGCCGCATATGGGCATTATCATGTGCATCATTGGAATGAATACATATGTATTGAAAGACGAAAGCATAAACGCATATTGCGAAATAGTTCGCAGCAAGAAATATAATCTACTGTAGTATGTTGATCCAAACCTTATCACTGTGTGCATATCACACAATATGGGCATTGCAATGACATCATTGCACTACTATACAAGAACCCCACTAAAAAAAGAACAACAAGTGTATTACAAAGTTATAGGCAAAGTGAACACAACAGTTGAAATGGATTATAAGCACTAGGCGACAAAAATACACATTGTACACCTACTGCAACTCACCATTGCAGGGGAAGTTGCACATAACATTGTAGGAATACTACACTTTCTCATCAAACCTATACCAACAAATATATACACTGTACATGGCACGCAACAATGGCAATCGAATACTTGCACAACTCTGTCACAGATTGATGAAAGGAGCAATGGTGTGACCAAAGTGATGGCATTTAATCATGGCACCCGATAAGAAAGCTGAGCAACTGTTTGCGTTCGCAAAATCAATACTGTCTGTGCTTGAAGTTGATTTCTGTAGCAATGTCAGAGAGTATATCACTTATTCCCTTATGAACAGTAATGCATGAATTGCTCCAGTGCGACTTGGATGCAGCAAGTGGCTAACTAAGCATGCTGTTCATTTTGCACAACACGTACTGCAGAGAATTGCTGCCATACCAGCTGAGGGTTTAGCAATCGAGCAGTTGCAAAAACCTCTTGGCCATTAGCCCGAAAATCACGAACATCAGCTGTGGGCAACCTCGCATTGCGATAGTGCCATCGGGCCTCAAAAGCCTTGCGAGCAGTTATGATCACAGCATAGCCAGCAGCGTGTGGAAAACCAGAAACTAAGACCATTAGCATCCACGGTCGCAAAAGAGGGTTGTCAGTGAAATCCGATCCTCTACCGCTGTTATGTTCTTGCAATCTACGACGAATGCAGCCAGTTTCTCCAACATATGCAAAACGACATTCTTGACTGCTGACAATGAGGTACACAAAACCCAAGTTGACATCTGGTATAAGTTGAAGCATACCAGGAAAGGGATTGAGTTCATGGTGCAAAATCCGTGGGCCAGTATAATGACAATCTAATACTTGCAGAACTCTGTCAATATGAGTAGCCCACTGAGATGGTTGTGTCAAGAGATTTATGATAGCAGCAATGGTGTCCTCAATGTCTGTTGTGACAAATGTGATGTCATTTAATGACGGCACCCGACTAAGCAAGACGAGCAACTGTTCTCGTTCCCAAAGTCGATACTGTCTGTGCTGGAGGCTAATTTGCGTAGCAATGTGTGTGAGTGTTTCCCCTATTGCTTTGTGAACAGTACTACACACAAAGTAAGTTAGTGGGAACTGCTTGCGCCATGCTTTTGTTTGAGTACCTGGCAATATCATGGGAAGACTCGACCGTACTTTCAAACGAAACTCCAACCATTCTGGAGGAAGGTGGTCTACGCTGAAGTTGCGCACTCCTGGTCAATATGAGTAGCCCACTGAGATGGTTGTGTCAACAGATTTATGATAGCAGCAATGGTGTCCTCAATGTCTGTTGTGACAAATGTGATGTCATTTAATGACGGCACCCGACTAAGCAAGACGAGCAACTGTTCTCGTTCCCAAAGTCGATACTGTCTGTGCTGGATGCTAATTTGCGTAGCAATGTGCGTGAGTGTTTCCCCTATTGCTTTGTGAACAGTACTACAGACAAAGTAAGTTAGTGGGAACTGCCTGCGCCATGCTTTTGTTTGAGTACCTGGCAATATCATGGGAAGACTCGACCGTACTTTCAAACGAAACTCCAACCATTCTGGAGGAAGGTGGTCTACGCTGAAGTTGCGCACTCCTGGCGGTACTAGCTTAACTGTGATATAGGGAACTGGATGTGTGTTCACAGACAGTACAACACATAACTGACCTTGTGAGAAGCGTGGTAAGGTAGCAGTTGGGTGAGTGTTATTAAATGTCAAACGCATTACTGCTCCAACAAAAACAACCAAAGACTCTGGCACGTGACACTTCTAGTTTAGCTGCTGTGTTGCTTTGGCATTAGCACGGGCAATCTGACCACCAGCACATTCGACCTCATCTGTTGCCAAGAAAGTAATGCATTGAATTGTGGGATCATGCATTTTCATTTGAAGGAACTCCTGAACAATTTGTTTGCTGGCCTGGCGTGTCCCGACTACTCGCAAAACATGAGGAGGAACCTGGTCCCAGGAACTAACACAATTTCTGGGCAAACAATGCTCTCTAAGTATGCGTTCAAATTCTTCAATTTCTGCATTGGTTAGAGTTCCCCTGCGAAGATGCTCCAAAAGGATTTGCAAGTTTTGATCCTGTCGTGCGCGTACATAGTGCTTCAATGCAGTCACCCGAAATGTGGCAATTAGATGGTAACTGCACCAGATCGGCGATCCTGAGACAGGAGATAGTTGGCGAGGATCACCAGAAGCTAGGATGAGAACACCACCCATTGGCACCTGATTGTCTCGAATGTGGCGCAAAACAATGTCAAGAACTGCAAACGTTTCTGCAGGCACCAGACCGATTTCTTCAATAATTAGAACGTCGATTCGTTGTAATGCTGCCATTCGAACAGGAGAATGAACAAGCTTGAAAAGGGTGTTCTCTGCTAAGGTCGTGACTGTATAGTTTTTGTTGTCCATGACTGGCATACTAAAGAGCAAATGAATGTGCTCCCCGCCTAATCTTGTAGCACGCTCAGACGTCATGGCAACTAACTGCGCATTGAGCCCTCGTGAAAGCGCATAGGATTGAGCGAGAAGTAGAATGTGGGTTTTGCCTGAGCCAGGTGGCCCAACCAATAAAGGGGAATGCACAAATGTCGTTTCTGGCAGGAACAACTCATCTATGGCCCTGCAACAGTCTTGTAG
Source organism: Priapulus caudatus (assembly GCF_000485595.1). Lineage (NCBI taxonomy): Eukaryota > Metazoa > Priapulida > Priapulimorpha > Priapulimorphida > Priapulidae > Priapulus > Priapulus caudatus. Next base: position 17,041 of record NW_014580117.1, on the reverse strand, counting down.
TGCTTTCGTTTGCTCAGCAATTGAGTTCAGAGACTGGTGTTGTGTTGGAGCTAGATGAGGAATGAAAGGTACGATCTGCTGAATTTTGAGTTCGTCGGGGTCCGGAAAGTCAGGTATTAAGTGGTTCAACTCATGGAACAGGGTGTCCACTGCCAGAGCTCGCCTTGAATTTTGCAGGTGCAAGACCTCTTCACTCGCATTTTGTACCATAGCACGCTCAAGGCATAATGGGAGAGAATCGTATGCAATTTCCCTGTCAAGCAGGAATCGCTGCAGTCCTTCTATTAGAAACTGGAGAAGCCTTGAGAAGCGCCGTGTGCCTATCGCCAACCACTGCAACTGTCCTTGTACATAATTTCTTGCAACAGATTTGACATCATCTTCGGTTGGATCATGATTGGCAAGCAAACCACACATGCGGAAGGCATGGAGCATTGAGGGCGCACTGTATAAGTCCAGTTCTGTCATGAAGCGTCCTGTTGACAACATCAAATGAATAAGGAAGCGTGGAAACTGTGTAGGGGTGACCTGTGTGAATACAACAATATTCAACCTCGTTTTCCCAGCATCCACAAAGCGCGAGTAGAAGTCCGAATAATCATTGCCTACCTGGTGGTTGTTGTGTTCAACCTCAACCTGAGCAAATAGACTATTGAGCAAATCTCGGGCTTGAAAACCCCATTCACGATCATGCTGCATGGCATGAATATAGTGACATGCCGAAGAAACATAAGCCTTGCGCAAACGAACATGACGACAAGCACCATCAATCCAGAGACAGGAGGCCAGATCATTCTCAGCAGCATATTCGGTGTACCTTGGTTGAAAAGTGAACCATTTGGCATACTGCTCCAGATTATTGAAAATCAGTAGCTCAGGTGGCCTAAGTGAGAAACCTGTTGTTGCATCCAAACAGTATGTGCCCCTGGCATAATCCAGCATAGTCAGTTGTTGCGTTGCAGTGAAATGTCGCCAAGGTGGTAAATGACGCCGAGCTTCTACTGGATGCAAGAGGCCTCCACCACCTTCTACTCTTGTTACATGACCAGCTTGTTTGTGAATGGAAGCACGGTACTCTGGAGGCATAGTGGAAACTGAAGTAATATCAGTCGGATAGCAAACGTATGGGAGGCCAGCACTGAACCAAATCATTTCAGTGAGGGCAATCTGGCGGGCAAGTGTGGAGGAACGATTTTTGCGATGGGCAATGGCCTGGCCAGAAATTTTGGCATTCACCAGGTTGTGAACTTCAGCATCAATAATCCTAGGGTCAACACGTGAAGAAGTAAAACTAACCTCTGGCTTTTCGTCTATGCCTGCTGCATATTTAGCCAAATATGCCACTTGAAATTTCCGATCACAGTACTGGACATTTGTGCATGCCTGCATTGCAACAAACAGCAGAGGCACGGTTGGAATAAAATGTTCAGCAGGTTCAGCCGGATATTGCCACCTACCAGCCCGAAATGCTTTGTCTGGTTTCCATTCATGTGCAATGGGATCATATCCCCCAAGATCCAAATATTGAAGTCTATTCAAAGTTTCCGAATCATAGAGGTCTTCTTTTTCATCAAAGTTGTATTTGCAGCTGGCCGGATGATGTTGAACTCGACAAATCAAGGAATCGTCAGCAGCACGCCGCTTTTTGCAACGACCTCCTGCCTTGTTACAATCATGTGTCTGCAAACACTTTGCCAGACAATACAATCGCTGAAAGTCTTCTTGGTTTTTAACAATGCCAAGCTGGAGCAATGTTTCCATATCAGTGCGGGCATCTTCTGTAAACATGTGCTTCATTGAACACCTGATCCGGCTGAGTGAAACCTCCTCAGGTTCCACATGCAAAGTCACACCTCCGTGAATGTGAGGGCGATTTCCTAATGCTCCAGCACTTTGAAATTCATATCGCATCCAACCGCACTTCACATGGCCAAGTGGACGCTCATGGCTGTATAGGATGTAGTTCCATAGGTAACGAGTTGTTCTTTCCCAAGCTCTGCACATAATAACCACATAGTTCTGCAGCATGGCTTCTCTAGTGAGAGCATCAGAGGAGCTGACAATTGCTGCACGTATAGGCCAAACACCCATGGTAGCACTGTCGTTACATGTTAATGTGACAAAGTAATGCCAGGCCCCCTCAGAGCGTAGTAACGCAGACAAACGTTTCACTTCGCGACGAGCATCTAACTCATCTAAGTGCAGAATCGTTTCTTGGCCATGCAAACCGTGTGCGCTGTGTCCGTGTGTAAGGTGCTCCAGACCTTTTCTACAAGCAATTGTTGCCGAGTTCCAATTAAGAACAGTGTTAAGCCGCACATCAAAAATGAACTGCAGATATGCAGTATCGCGTGATGTGAGAAGACTCCCATCCATCAAACGCACATACATGTGGTCTGTGAGTGATGCAACATTAAGGTGTTTGACCCACTGTTGAGCGGTAAACATGATAGCTGGCAAGGCACCCGCAACTGCATTCCCATGCATATTCCAAAAGATTCGTGGAAATAACTGGGCCTCAGGATATATGAGGGGGACAGTCCATTCTGGCGTACGAGCACATATTTGCTGCAGGATTTTTTGTGCTGCAACTGGTGGCTTGTGGGACTGTGATGACTTGTGGTGTAAAACTTGCAAATGATTATTCAGCAAATAATGTCCGAGTGTTCCATTTGAACTATTCCCTGAAAGGAAGCAAGAAGCATCTGGGGAAGATGTGATGGTGGGACATGTATCAGCTGGAGCTTCATATCCACCAACAGCATACCGTTGTAGAGGGTTGCAAGGAACATCATGCAAGTCACTTTCATTGGCAATGAGAGTCAACATATCGTCTTCAGCAATGTTCCCATCATCATCATCTGAACCAAGGAGAGGAACCCTTTCAGCACGCCCTTCCTGCATAAACGGGCCGTACAAAGCTACAGAAACATGACCATTGTCAACAGAGTTTATGCACAGACGTAAATGATGCAGACACAACCCAACAGTACACTGTACATGACCAACACCTTGTGGACAGCGCCAACGAATGCCAGTGGTGCATGCACGGTCACAACAAGGAAGTGGGCACCCTCTTTCTTCACGTAGCAGATATTGACCATGATGCAGACAGACCACTTTCGATTGGCCACCACATGTGCGCAAGACATCCTCTCTAGCTTGCTCTAGTTTTGCTTGAGTGCCGTAAATGAGAAACCGCATGAGAGACGCTGGTCTGTCATGTTCTCGTGTTCCAGTGCATTGCCACTCAAAAGCTGGAGCCCAACGAAAACAAACCTCAACATGATTGCCATGCAGATGTATTTCAATGGACAATCCAAACAACAGCTGCCACTGTCCATCTGCAGATTGCAAAGGCATATGCTGTTGACGACGAAGTCTTCCTTGCCGCGTCATAAGCAATAAACCAGCAGCAACTGCATTTGCTTCTGGGAAATGCCAATCATCCACAAGCTGTAGATACTCAATCGCCGGACACAGATGTTTCAACACACATGCTAGTGTGTTCTCTGCATAAAGACCCTGGGGTAAACTAGACAAAGCAGTGCATAATTCTCTCACAGTTGATACTGTGACTGGCATCTGACTAGGGGTGTGGTTGTTGGCAAAAAGTTTGCAGACATCAACAAGCTGTCTATGAAGTACATAATTGCCATGTTCCCACCGACGATGAAGTAGACAAGAGTGTAACAATCGCACATGCAAAAAGGACTGTAAGGTGGCATGCAACAACCAAGTTGAAGGAAAATCTGCATGTGCAGCCATCGCTTGCCCTCGTAGAATGTGAAAGGGTTTGTGTCCAGCCAAAGTGTTCGAATGTGCTATGAATAGGCAGTCAGATGGATTTGTACTAGTGACTCTGTCTGCTGCTTGCAGGTGTATGTCATCATTGACAGCAACTGCTTGTGAGTTACATGCATATGTGAGTAAACAAGCATCAGGAACATCGATAAACGTTGATGCAGCTGCACACGATGCAATCACCTGTTCTGGCTGCTTCTGATGGCGGTACCTATGAAGAGTATCCAAAATTGCATGCTGCTCAAACTGTGGAGCCTGCATAGCATACTGCAGGATGTCTGGGCGCTGATCCAGTGTAAATCCACTACAAACAGCAATGTCATCCGTCATCTGAAAATGTGGGTGACGGGTGGAAAGTCTTAGAGTAGACAGACCCCCACTGTTACCTTGCTGGTAGAACACAGGAAACGAAGTATTGTAAAAATTAGAAGAGCCAGTACGTGCGACTTTGCCAGTTACCACAGCCGGAGCCAAGTAGTCGGGGGCTTGAGGTGCATGCGACCCAACAATAGGATGAGTGGGAACATGCAAGTATGATTTTCTGCCGTCAGAGTGGCTTTTAGGAGAACACATCAAAATACAAAGGCCGTCAATTTTGTCTACAATGAGAGAAGGGTAAACTGTCCAGTGTAAATCTACAATGGGAGTGGTCCAGTCAGTTCTGGCCCCTTGAAAGACGTTAGCCTGGCTTCCAAATGATACAAAGGAAGGGATGAATGAGGCCAAATAATGAGAAGCGGGCAAATAATGCAATTTCTCTCTATCATCTGCATACATATAGCACCCCATTGGGCAGCGAACCTGAGGAAAGCATGTATCATTGAGGGCGCCCATAAGCCTTGCCAATTCACCACTATCAATGTGTTGTTGGAAGGTTCTGAGACTGCTAGTGATGTCAGTAAAGTTTGGCTGGATACACTGTGCACAGTGCATCTCTGGCAGCCAACGGTGAATCTCAGGAATCCAGATAGCACGGAGATCATGTGCCAAAAACTTCATGAAAGTGTTAGGTTCTGCATAGTGTCGTTTGGAAAGGCATGTCCATACTACAGCAGGCCAAGCGTCCTGCCAGACAGGTGTATGTAGGTGTTTGGGGATACGTGGGCATATGTAATTGCTACACTCACAACACACTTGTGCATCTACTGTCATCCCTGCACGGTCCCCAAAATGACGCATGCATAACCTATTATTGTATGCATGATGTGGCAAAAGTCTCACAAACTCACATGAGTGTATCTCTGTTGAGGATCGATGGCAAACAGCACAAATGGTGTTCATAGTGACATGGGTGATGCACTAGAACAGCATATAAACACGAACCGAGCTCATAATGATTGCGAAATGATTTATGATAATTCTGGTAATCAAAAGAAAGACGACAACTACTACTATGCGCTGTATACGTTGGCTATGTGTGTGTTTGCTATTGCAGGAATTGTCTTTCCCACATCTTGGGTTTGTTTCCACACTTGTTGGGATTATGGGTTAGCTTTGTGTGTACATGCTGTTGTAGTGAATACTAATTCTGCAGTAGCCAAGACACATAGCCAACCCCTAAAGATTGCAAACTAGTCTTCACTACAGCATACAGACACAAAGCTAACCCATAATGATTTGTAACCAGGGTATTGTTTTTAAGGAGAGAAACCGAACAACATACTCATGTCATTGAAGAGGAGAACGAATTCATACAGATGTGGGGGATGACAATTCCTGCAATAGCAAACACACACACAGATTCCACCTATAGATCCCAAATAGTCTTCACTACACTAGCATACACAGACGAAGGTAACCCATCATTATTTGAAAGCAGTGTATGCTATTGGCTACTGTTAGGCAGAGATCCGTAAAGAGCCGCTGATTGTCGTTGACCTGCTGGTCGCAGTAGAGGCCTGAAAGAAACAGACAGAAATTGTTCGAAAATGTTACAAGAAGGAAATGCCAGTGGGGCCAATGTCATGAACAGGTGAATGACACCATACCTAAACATTTAGTTTCAATAATGCTAAGTAATGTATAGCAGAGAAAGAAGCGATCTTTCACAGGGGAAAGAGTGAAAGGTATAGAAGTAAATGGTGCCAAAGAATAAAAAGTACATGTCAAGCATGAAATTGAAGGCAATGCATATTATCAGTTTCACCGATTATGAGTTTTCCGCAAGCAATCGATTATACATTAGAATCGCAGAATCGCATTACTGTGAATGTAATAAGGGTAACGTCATGTAGTTGCCTGTGCCTTCGCGCATGTGCGCGCACGCGCGTGTGTGTGCACTGTAACAAACAATATATGTGTATGCGTGTGTGTGACTGAGTGTTGATGTCAGTGTATTGTGTTTGTGTGTGTGTGTGTGTATGTGTGTGTATATGTTTGTGAGTATGTGTGTTTGTGTGTGTGTATGTGTGTGTGTGTGTGTGTGTTTGCATGTATATGTGTTTGCATGTATATGTGTTTGCGTGCGTGCATGTTTCATGAAGAGCGAAGATGATCGGATTGCATTGTCGAAGCTGCAGTGCCAAGCCGCTATGGTAGACTATGAAAAAACCCATAACCCATAACTAGGTAGACATACGTACATTCAATGTGCTGCGAAGTTCAGACGGTTGAACTGCTGTCAACGGATGGTGAGCATGACGCACATTTTGGATGGTCCTGCCAATCTGGCGATTGGTGTAGACGTGCTGGTGTGAGTAATTATCTGAAAGAAACATAGACAAATCATGCAGCATGTTGAAAGAAAGATTTAGCATATTAACCCTCTGCAGAACGTTTTGATACAGCACTAGAGTGTTGTAAACTGGAAGAAAATGTAGTGAAGTTTGTAAACAGATATGTGCAGTTGGAATGAAAAAGGTTTTGCATGCAGCGCAAAATCAATCTGCCAGTGACGAATAATAAACATGTGAAGTAGCAGCCCATAATTAGGTACATATACGTACGTTGAATGTGCTGCGAAGTTGACACGGTTGAACTGCTGTCAACGCATGACGAGCATGACGGACATTTTGGATGGTCCTGCCAATGTTCCGATTGGTGTAGACGTGCTGGTGTGAGTAATTATCTGAAAGAAACATAGACAAATCATGCAGCATGTTGAAAGAAAGATTTAGCATATCAACCCTCTGCAGAACGTTTTGATACAGCACTAAAGTGTTGTAAACTGTAAGAAAGTGTACTGAAGTTTGTAAGCAGATATTTGGAGTTGGAATGGAAAAGGTTTTGCATGCATCGCAAAACAAATGTGCCAGTGACCAATAAGAAAAATGTCAAGTAGCAGCCCATAACTAGGTAGACATACGTACGTTCAATGTGCTGCGAAGTTCACACGGTTGAACTGCTGTCAACGCATGGTGAGCATGACGGAGATTTTGGATGGTCCTGCCAATTGGTGTAGACGTGCTGGTGTGAGTAATTATCTGAAAGAGATGCAGACAAATAATGCAATGACAAATAAAGAAGTAATGTGAAGGCAATTTTACTAAGCTGCTCAGGTGACTATATTGAAGTGTGTAACTGTAAAGCAATCTGCTGAGTTTTCAGTGGGAACAAATTAAGTAATGCATGGAGTGTCGAGGATTTTGTTACCTTGACCAGTAATAAAGATATAATTGAGCAGCCCATAACTAGGTGTTTAGCATGCGAACTGTCTGGAGGACTTGTTCGAATAAAACAGTAAAAGGTTGTAGACCAAGGAACAATTAGGTTTTGTAACATGACATCCATATGAAATGCATAACAGATAGAATACAGTGGGCTGAGAAGTATTAAAGGGATAGTAGCCTCTAAGATTTTACTGCATACAACTGTACTTACTGTATAACAAATCGTCTATACCCACATGTATTTGTCACCAGATACCTAATTAATTATTTACACATTAACGCTACGAAATTTGAACAGCGCCATGACACCCGCGACCGTGCTGCCACCCCGAAAAAGTTGCGTATTGACAATTAATTTTGTAGGGTTACAGACCGAAGGCTAATCACAAAAGTGCAATTATATTTATACCTAAATGCTATTTAACCGAACGATATTCATTTTAGGGCAAATTTATCCATATGATAACTGAAATTATATACATGTCGTTTATAAGATATTACAATCCTTTTGCTTTTAAATGGATAAATAAGAAACACCCTCGGTCTGTAGCCCTTGGCTGGAAAGTGGTTTTGCGCAACTTTTCAGATCGTGCACTTTGAGTGGCGCCACCGTCGTTGTAATCAAACTGTAGACGTTTGTTTTAAAACATTTTTTAATAATATTTCTAATGGTGATCGCACAGGTTAATATACGCACGGCTATGGGCGGTAAGAAAGTGTACTATTAAACTATCATATAGCGCGAACGATTTCAGTTACATTTCTAGAAATCTAGATACACATAGACACATGTCTTAGCTATAATCTCTGTAAATTTTGGCTCTATAATCTCGTCTAATTAATTACTACGGAACATTGTACAGCGTATTCATACAGCGCTGTACTTAAGTGGCAGCGGTGTGGATCCATTTGGAAACAACATGGAGTCAAATCCTGAGTTGGCGAAACTCTCTGTATATAGGAACCGTAGCCTAAAGTACATGGAAATATTGTTTATACAGCCGATCTTATGTATGAAACACCGGATAGACTATATACAATGCTGTAAAAAATAAATATAATATAGATATAATTTGATATTAATTTGCATACCTTACTTATATAAAATATCTTCAATTTAATACAATAGTTACTACGTATATTTATTAATAAGAAATTTCTTAAGATTAAATTTAAAGGAATTCAGATTGTTAACTTTTATTGATTGAGGTATATCGTTCCAGCACTTTACTCCTTTGAATTTGAGTGTGTTTTGTCCTAATGATGTTAGAGTACGAGGGAGATGATAATGAGAGTGAACTGAATAACGTGTAATATAAGGATGAATATCATTAACTTTAATAAAGTATGCTCTATATAAGATCGGTAGTTTATTATTGTGAAATTTATGCATAAATTTCCCAAGTTCCAAAGTATATATGTCTTCTAGTTTCAATAATTTAATTTTTTATAATATTCAGTAACATGTTCTTGATATTTCCCGAACGCTATATATTTTATAATGTTATTGTGAATAACTCTTACTGGATGTAGAATATATTTAGGTGATGATGCCCAGCTGAGCACTGCATAATGTAGATATGGGTATGCTAAAGCATAATAAACCTGCAGCTGGGGCCCGTTTCACGAAGCTATCGTAAAAACACCATCTTAAGGATATCCTTAGAATTCTTGTACGAGAGCCTAACGCTGTCCTAAACGTCCCTCGTTAAAGTGTTTCACGAAACTTATGCTGGTGCGTTGTTAGCCGGTCCTTAAAATTCAGCTGTAACGATGTTGCTGGCGGCATAGACTGGTACCCTATCTCTACACCTTGCTACTAGGTAGTCTATATATATAGAGACATGTTACAAGTCTAATGGCGACCCAGCTCACCGTGAGTTGCTACGCTAATCTCTCGCGTCATTTAGTTTTAATAAATGTAGGTACAACAGGCTCAGCGTGCAAACTAAAAATAATAGGTTAAAAGTATTTTTAAATACTTAAGTACCTGAGAAATAATTAAACTAAAGCAAGGTTGTCATATTTCCTGCAACTAGAACTACGACAAGTGAGTGACTGTGACGTATTGACTGAACAAAAATGTAACATAAATTCTGAAGGTTTAGATTTACGTTTACTTTGATACAGTAATAGTCAGTATTGGCGCCATAGGATACAGTGCATACATACCTATAGCACATACCGCCATAGCATAGTAGCATACATACACGAACAGCCGAAGCACGCCACATGTAAGGTGCAAGGAAGCATTTCATCTCTTCAAAATCTGCTACCACAATTAGAAGCTTCTTAGCCACACTTAACCCCTGCGTGTCATGCCTTCACAGGCCTTGCACAGTATT
>NW_014580117.1:2269-6969 GCF_000485595.1 Priapulus caudatus | reverse complement strand
ATATGCGATGACCATTTTAAATTATTATCTATATATACACCCAAATATTTTATTGATTGTGTCTGTTCTATGCTCTGGTTGTCGATGGTAATATTAAATAAGTTTCTATTAATTTTGTTATTTGATATGAATCATGATCATGTATTTCGTCTTACCATAGTTTATTGAGAGCCTATTAGCCAGCATCCAATTCTTCATCTTATCTATCTCCACATTTACTATATTTTCCAGATCCATTATGTTATGTTCCAAAATAAATAAATTGGTATCATCAGCAAACAATCTAGTGTTAAAGGCAGATGCATTAGGTAGGTCATTAATATAAATTAGGAAAAGCAATGGTCCTAAAGTCGAGTAAAGTTCCTTGAGGAACCCCACACGTAATATCAACCAGATTAGATTTCACATTACCTATAGATGTAAACTGCTTCCTATTTTTTAAGTAATTTTCAAACAGCTTTAATCCTACCCCCCTAATTCCGTAATGTTCTAATTTACCTAGTAATATACTGTGTTGAACAGTATCGAATGCCTTTGATAAATCTAGGAATATTCCACACGTTAATTTGCCTTTATCTGCTAATTCAAGTATGTTGTCATAAATTTCAGAAATGGCAAGTGAAGTAGAGTGAGATTTCCGAAATCCAAATTGATATGGAGTTAATATATTACAGTCCGTTAAGAAGATTATAAAGCGACTCGAGTTGTATATGATAGCATCTTTAAACATAGATAAATTAATCTATGGTGTATATAATCTTAGGCTTTCAATAACAAACTGAACTGAACTGTTTCTGAACTGACAATCAATCCCAAACAACTAGTGTAGGCTAGCTAATTAATTAATTACTTAGGCTGGAGATTAATTAATAGCTAGTGAACGACATTATTTTGTGGAAAAGCGATGCATGCGCAAATGGACTACCGTCCCCGTAACCTCGAGACATTAAGATACGGCTACCGTCCCCGTAGCCACTGCGAACAAAAATACATTTGATACCTGTGCTATAGTTTGCAACATCATAAAAACGGCAATTTTCGTGCCCATCCGAGGACGGTTAACGTTTTCCGAACATTCCAAGAACATAACTCTCTCGCCAAGTAAAACCAATAAATGCATAACGATATGGGAATGTTGTTAGAATATTTTTGGCTAATGTAACCAAACTAGAACCTCCAGCGAATGTTATGAGAATGTTCCGTGTTTGCTGGGTATACGCTCCTGATAATATGTGGATGATAGGATATATTACATATAACATGAATTAGTAGTCCTATGAGAAATCGCAAAATTGTGTGTAATCCAGTTTATGCGTACCAGAGGTGATTATTCAAGGGTAACGAAAGTGAACGAGACCATAACGAGACCTAGCTCTAGTAACTATAGCCCGTGTACAGTTGCCGCAGGACTGTGTGAGAAATGGCGGTTACAAGTTGATAAACAATCTTCGTTGAGGAGTAATAGGTTCAAGGATAGAGAACATGTAGCCCATTGAAACCTATGTCATTTTCGTAAATGTGGGGGTAGCCCCTTTCACAGGCACTTGAAGCGTATCAACTGTAAACACACGCCGCCGCCATTGCGCGTACACTGACACATAAATATATAGTGATATATATATATGTGTATAAATATATAGTGTAGATGTGTCTCAGTGTACGCGCAATGGCGGCGGCGTGTGTTTACAGTTGACAATGATACGCTTCAAGTGCCTGTGAGTAATATCGCAAATACAATATTTAAGCGATAGTTTGCTGTTGTATTTTAGTGTTCATAGTAACTTAAGACATTTGTCCGGCACAGAATGTGTTTTATTTGGCATAGGGCCGAAGAAGTTATTATAGGCTAAAAGTTGTGAGAATAAAACTCATACCGACATACGCACTTGCCATGTTACGCTCTAGGCCTATAGTCTATAGCCCTGCGGCAACTGTACGCGGGCTATAGTTTGATAGTTACTAATACTACTAATACTATTACTAGAGTCTAGAGCTAAACGAGACCCTACCTTTTTCGTCCAGTCGTTCTTGTTGTTAGTGGTGTTGAGTGATGGCACACAGCGAAGCACAGCAAAACATTTAGGTCTTTGCAGGACACAGGTTAGACGCGACACGCGGATTTGCCTTTGTTCAACGCTCCTAGCCTGTTCATAGATACTACACAAAGGGCTTAGAATGTTGGGCCTGTTCTTCGATGGCCGCTAGAGGGGCAACGGTAGATATACAGCTTGTAGACTGGCAAACCTGCGCGTACTTGAGCACGCAGCATATTAAGCTGGCTCGTGACTCGTGAGTCGTGACACTGGCGGCCATCTATGCTCTCCGCCACCCCTTCACTGGGCGAAATCTAGAAACGACTGCAGCGTGGGAAAGTAAAGAATGCGCGCCGACTAGACGCCGGAACAGCTTGTAGACTGGCAAACCTGCGCGTACTTAAGCACGCAGCATATCAAGCTGGCTCGTGACTCGTGAGTCGTGACACTGGCTGCCATCTATGCCGACTCGGCGCCCGCGTGTCTGGAAAATCCCCAGATAACCGATTAGCNGTTACTGTAGGCCTATGCCCGGCTGCGTTCGTAGTTTATTCTACTTGTTTAACCTCTGTGCTTACCCGGGGTGTGCACTCGTTATTCAACGTAACGTATAAGGCCGGCAGGCGGGGGTGGGGTTCCCCCGTTGTGGTGTGTGACGCCCCACGTCTGGCATGGTTGACTAACTCTACAACGCACCGAACCGGAACACGGCAGAATAGGTTATTGCGGGAGCGCAGTAGCTTCGAAGCGCTCGAGTGGCTAGCGGGGTCCGGGAGGCGACGATCACGGCCAGTACAACGCCTCCGGGCACAACAGGTGAGTGAAATACCTAAGGTTGTGTGCTAGCCACTAAGTGTCGACCGGTGGCGCCATTGGGTGTCGCCGGAAAGCACGAAACGCTACACATTGAACAGAAATTAATTAAAAATACTCACACTGTTACTGCGCTTACACAACATACACTTTATTTATGTTAAATAACTACAGATTCATGCTCTATGCTCCGCTCAAAACTTTTGCCAGCTCTATGATGCGAATTTCTGCAAAGTTGCCTGACCTGTAGTGAACACATTTCAAACACAAAAATGACCAACCGGTCGCTGTGGCTACGCCACCTGACGGAATGACACAACAACACGACAAAACCAATTTTACTTCGAATGCTTCTAGACGTCTACGAGGCATGTAACTTGTGTGCATAATGCAAATTATTGGACTCTAGTGCCGAATTTTGGCGAAAAAAATGCCAAAAAAGGCCTTTTCTAGAAACGAAATAGTGCAACGGTAAACAATTTGCGGAGGCTTACTGTAACTGTTGTATGCCTCCTTAATGAGCAGCGAAGATACGGATCAACTTGAAATTTTAGATGAATAATTTAGAGCCTTTTCCTTATATGGGTACCGAATTTCAAATGTGGTATGACTCCAGGAGCTGAGATATCACTCTCTGAAATGAGCCCCCAAAACACAGAAATCAATGGAAATTAATGTTCGCTCCATGCGGTTAGGCGCAGTCTTAGAACGAGGGTTAGGGTGAATTGCAACCAACAAAGTTAGTATATTTTGATACTGTTAGTGTTAGGAGTGCCACAAAAGAGTGAAACGAGGATAGTTATCTATTTTCTGGCACCAAATGAGTGTATTTTAATGTAGATATGTAAATAATATGTACACGGATATGTACATGTTTACATAAAATACATGTTTAAATGTNACTCCTCCCTCCCTCCCTCCCTCGCCTCCCTCCCTGCCTCCCTCACTCCCTCCCTCCCCCTTAGCTAATGCACGTGAGTAATTAGATTTCTTTCGAGGCTTACCAGGCGATTAGGGTTGGTGACGATAACACACTGCGATGGAAGTGTCAATATGTACATGCATGGAATTAGGTTCGTTACACACGCAATCTAGACAATAGCGAAATTCAGTGCAGATTCCATGATAATCTGCTCAGTCATTAGATAATTATTCACATCAACAAGTAGGTTACACAGACCTGCAGAAGAAAAACAGGAGCAGCAGTAGCTAAGGAGAGAACGAGGGACCAACAAACAACCAACAAAGAACGACAGCCCATCAACAACACAACCACAAACAAACAACCAACAAACAATAGAACCAAAACGAACACCAAACCAACAACCATCACCAGCGACAAACAAGCAGCAGCACGAACAACAACAAACAACAACAGCATAGCCAACAACAAACAACAACAGCATAGACAACAACAGCATAGCCAACAACATCCCCACCATGTACTAACTGCATCATGACGACACCGGAAGTTATGCACGCGGGCGTGTAATTATATCGTCTGCTATTATTATTATTATTATTATTATTATTATTATTATTATTATTAATATTATTACGCGTTCTAAGCTGTCACACCACCCCCTCCTCCCCTGCCCTCTCCAGCAACCTCCTGACGCTGTATAATCAAACAACAGGCCTGCTATAGTGAACTCACTTCCTCGTATTACATATTAGCTGCACAGCGACAAACAACGCGCGCAGTATGTAAATTGACCGTAGCTACGTACGGGGGTACGGGTCCAGAGTTCTCACAGCAACTGTATTCCCAACAGTAGATACAATAATAAAAATACACACGCACTCACACACACACACACACACACACACACACACACACACACACACACACAC
>NW_014580117.1:0-1167 GCF_000485595.1 Priapulus caudatus | reverse complement strand
TAGCCACCACCACCAGAGGGCAGCAGGAATCGACGATGTCGTCAGCAGCATATATATCAATCTCTATTATGAGCTCTTGATATATATATATTTGTGTGTAGTCAACATGGTACGTCTAGTACGATCACCAGACGATGCACCCGCAGAGGTTAGGGTTAGAGTCAGGAGATAGATAGAGGGAGAGAGCAAGAGACGGAGGGAGAGACGGAGGGAAGGAGAGACGGAGGGAGGGAGAGACGGAGGGAGGGAGAGACGGAGGGAGGGAGAGACGGAGGGAGAGAGACGGAGGGAAGGAGAGAGNTGTCAGCAGAGGTCAGGAGTTTCATGTGTGGTGGCAGCAGGGGTGAAGTGTGGCGGCGGCGGCATCTGGCCTCCTATCGCTAGGCGGCGGGCATCTGCATGGTCTCTCTCCTTGTTTTTCGCTTAGATGTATTCGCTGCTACTCGGGAGGAGTTCTTTGCGAACAGCCAGCACCTCATGGCTCATCGAGGTAATGCTAACCTGCTTGCGGTGGCGTGGTATTGTAATGCTGTCGTATTGTAGTTGTAGTAGTAGTAGTAGTGCAGTGATGTTGTATTGTAATGCTGTCGTATTGTAGTAGTAGTAGTAGTGCAGTGATGTTGTATTGTAATGCTGTCGTATTGTAGTAGTAGTAGTGCAGTGATGTTGTATTGTAATGCTGTCGTATTGTAGTAGTTGTAGTGCAGTGATGGCGTATTGTAATGCTGTCGTATTGTAATTCTGTCGTATTGTAGTAGTAGTAGTGCAGTGATGGCGTATTGTAATGCTGTCGTATTGTAGTAGTAGTAGTGCAGTGATGTTGTATTGTAATGCTGTCGTATTGTAGTAGTAGTAGTGCAGTGATGTTGTATTGTAATGCTGTCGTATTGTAGTAGTAGTAGTGCAGTGATGTTGTATTGTAATGCTGTCGTATTGTAGTGTAGTACTAGGAGTGTAGTGCAGTAGTATTGTAGTGTAGTACTAGGAGTGTAGTGTAGTACTAGGAGTGTAGTGCAGTAGTAATTTCTCATGCAGTAGTATTGAGATTGCAGCTCTATAGGCAATCTTGCAGTGCAGTATTTTTGCACAGTGATGTGGTGTTACAGTGTAGCAAACTTGCAAAGTAATTGACAAGGTTGCAATCAACATGCCGTGGAGTCGAGAGTT
>NW_014580116.1:30313-31189 GCF_000485595.1 Priapulus caudatus | reverse complement strand
CGCTATGCACTATGCACTATGCACTATGCACCATGCACTATGCACTATGCACCATGCACTATGCACTATGCACTATGCACTAGGAACTATGCACCATGCACGGTGCACCATGCACTATGCACTGTGCACGGTGCACCATGCACTATGCACCATGCACAATGCACCATGCACCATGCACTATGCACTATGCCCTATGCACCATGCACTATGCACTACTCGCTATGCACTATGCACTATGCACTATGCACTCTGCACTCTGCACTATGCACTATGCACTATGCGCCATGCGCCATGCACCATGCACCATGCACTATGCACCATGCACCATGCACTATGCACTATGCACTATGCACTACAGTGTATGCACTATGCACTATGCACTATGCATTATGCACTATGCACTATGCACTGTGCACTANACTATGCACTATGCACTATGCATTATGCACTATGCACTATGCACTATGCACTATGCACCATGCACTATGCACTATGCACCATGCACCATGCACTATGCACTGTGCACTACGCGCCATGCGCCATGCACCATGTACCATGCACTATGCACTATGCACTATGCACTATGCACTATGCACTATGCACTATGCACTATGCACTATGCGCTATGAGCTATGCTCTATGCACTATGCACTATGCGCCATGCACCATGCACCATGCACCATGCACCATGCACCATGCACTATGCACTGTGCTCCATGCACCATGCACCATGAACTATGCACTATGCACCTATGCACCATGCACCATGTACTATGAACTATGCACCATGCACCATGCACCATGCACCATGCACCATGCACTGTGCTCCATGCACCATGCACCATGAACTATGCACTATGCACCTATGCACCATGC
>NW_014580116.1:28556-28848 GCF_000485595.1 Priapulus caudatus | reverse complement strand
CTATGCACTATGCTTACTATGCACTCTGCACTATGCACTATGCACTATGCGCTATGCGCTATGCTCTATGCACTAAGCACTATGCGCCATGTACCATGCACAATGCACCATGCACCATGCACTATGCACTATGCACCATGCACCATGCATCATGAACTATGCACTATGCACCTATGCACTATGCACTCTGCACTATGCATTATGCACTATGCACTATGCACGATGCACTACGCACTAGGCACTAGGCACTAGGCACTATGCACTATGCACTATGCACTATGCACCATGTACT
>NW_014580116.1:26604-26973 GCF_000485595.1 Priapulus caudatus | reverse complement strand
CTATGCACTATGCACTATGCACTATTCCCTATGCTCTATGCCCAATGCACTATGCACTATGCACTATTCCCTATGCACTATACACTATGCACTATGCACTATGCACCATGCACCATGCACCATGCACTATGCACCATGCACCATGCACCATGAAATATGCATTATGCACCTATGCACTCTGCACTATGCACTATGCACTATGCACTATGCACTATGCACTATGTACTATGCACTATGCATTATGCACTATGCACTATGCACTATGCAATATGCATTATGCACTATGAACTATGCACTGTGCACGGTGCACCATGCACTATGCACCATGCACCATGCACCGTGCACCATGCACCATGCACTATGCACCAT
>NW_014580116.1:22819-23156 GCF_000485595.1 Priapulus caudatus | reverse complement strand
ACTATGCACTGTGCTCCATGCATCATGCACCATGAACTATGCACTATGCACCTATGCACTATGCACTATGCACTATGCACTATGTACTATGCACCATGCACTATGAACTATGCACTATGCACTATGCACCATGCACTATGCACTATTTACTATGCACAATGAACCATGCACTATGCACTAGGCACTAGGCACTATTCACTATGCACTATGCGCTAGGCGCTATGCACTATGCACTATGCACTATGCACCATGCACTATGCAATGTGCACTGTGCACTGTTCAGTGTGCACTATGCGCCATGCACCATGCACTATGCCCTATGCCCTATGCACCATGT
>NW_014580116.1:20742-21056 GCF_000485595.1 Priapulus caudatus | reverse complement strand
TCATGAACTATGCACTATGCACCTATGCACTATGCACTATGCACTCTGCACTATGCATTATGCACTATGCACTATGCACTATGCACTATGCACTATGCACCATGCACTACGCACTAGGCACTAGGCACTATGCACTATGCACTATGCACTATGCACCATGAACTATGCACTGTGCACTGTGCACTATGCGCCATGCGCCATGCACCATGCACTATGCACTATGCGCTATGCACCATGCACCATGCACTATGCACTATGCACTATGCACCATGTACTATGCACCATGCACCATGCACTACTTCCTATGCACTATG
>NW_014580116.1:19588-20612 GCF_000485595.1 Priapulus caudatus | reverse complement strand
ACTATGCACTATGCACTATGCACTATGCACTATGCACTATGCACTATGCACTATGCGCCATGCGCCATGCGCCATGCACCATGAACAATGCAATATGCACTATGCACTATGCACTATGCACTCTGCACTATGCACTATGCACTATGCGCTATGCGCTATGCTCTATGCACTATGCACTATGCACCATGCACTATGCACTGTGCACTGTGTTATGCACTATGCACTATGCGCTATGCGCTATGCGCCATGCACCATGCACCATGCACTATGCACCATGCACCATGCACCATGAAATATGCATTATGCACCTATGCACTCTGCACTATGCACTATGTACTATGCACTATGCACTATTGGTGCATGGTGCATGGTGCATAGTGCATGGTGCACCGTGCACAGTGCATGGTACATGGTGCATGGCGCATTGCGCGTAGTGCACAAGTGAGTAGTGCATAGTGCATAGTGCATAATGCATAGTGCATAGTGCATAGTACATAGTGCAGAGTGCATAGGTGCATAGTGCATAGTTCATGGTGCATGGTGCATGGTGCATGGTGCATGGTGCATAGTGCATGGTGCATGGTGCATGGTGCACAGTGCAACTCACTATGCAGTATGCACTATGCACTATGCACTATGAGCAATGCACTATGCACTATGCACTATGCACTATGCACTATGCACTATGCACTATGCACTATGCACTATGCACTATGCACTATGCACTATGCACTATGCACCATGCACCATGCACTATGCACTGTGCACTACGCGCCATGCGCCATGCACCATGTACCATGCACTATGCACTATGCACTATGCACTATGCACTATGCACTATGCACTATGCACTCTGCACTATGCACTATGCGCTATGAGCTATGCTCTATGCACTATGCACTATGCACTATGCACATTGCACACTGCACCATGCACGATCCACGATCCACTATGCACTATGCACCATGCACTATGCATTATGCACGATGAACTATGCACTATGCACTATGCGCTAGGCGATATG
>NW_014580116.1:17672-18485 GCF_000485595.1 Priapulus caudatus | reverse complement strand
CTATGCACCATGCACCGCATAGGGCATAGTGCATAGTGCATAGTGCATGGTTCATGCGCATGGCGCATAGTGCACAGTGCACAGTGCACAGTGCATGGTGCATAGTATGCACTATGAACTATGCACTATGCACTATGCACTATAGACGATGCACGATGCACTATGCACTATGCACTATGCACCATGCACCATGCACTATACACGATGCACGATGCACTATGCACTATGCACGATGCACTATGCACGATCCACGATCCACTATGCACTATGCACCATGCACTATGCACCATGCACCATTCACTATGCATTATGCACGATGAACTATGCACTATGCACTATGCGCTAGGCGATATGCAATATGCACTATGCACTATGCACTGTACACTGTGCATTATGCCCCATGCGCCATGCACCATGCACCATGCACTATGCACTATACACTATGCGCTATGCGCTAAGTGAAATGCGCCATGCACCATGGACTATGCTCTATGCCCTATGCACTATGCACTATGCACTATTCCCTATGCTCTATGCCCAATGCACTATGCACTATGCACTATTCCCTATGCACTATGCACTATGCACTATGCAGTATGCACTATGCACTATAGACGATGCACGATGCACTATGCACTATGCACTATGCACCATGCACCATGCACTATACACGATGCACGATGCACTATGCACTATGCACGATGCACTATGCACGATCCACGATCCACTATGCACTATGCACTATGCACCATGCACTATGCACCATGCACCATTCACTATGCATTATGCACGATGAACTATGCACTATGCACT
>NW_014580116.1:15450-16937 GCF_000485595.1 Priapulus caudatus | reverse complement strand
TATGCACTATGCACTATGCACTATGCACTATGCGCCATGCGCCATGCACCATGTACCATGCACTATGCACTATGCACTATGCACTATGCACTCTGCACTTTGCACTATGCGCTATGAGCTATGCTCTATGCACTATGCACTATGCGCCATGCACCATGCACCATACACCATGCACCATGCACCATGCACCATGCACCATGCACCATGCACTATGCACTATGCACTGTGCTCCATGCACCATGCACCATGAACTATGCACTATGCACCTATGCACTATGCACCATGCACCATGCACCATGCACTATGAACTATAGACTATGCACCTATGCACTATGCACTCTGCACTATTCACTATGCACTATGCACTATGCACCATGGATTATGCACTATGCACTATGCACTATGCACCATGCACCATGCACTATGCACTATGCACCATGCACGATGCACTATTTCTTATGCACTATGCACTATGCACTATGCACCATGCTCCATGCCACATGCCACTATTGCCACTATGCACCATGCCCACTATGCCACTATGCACTATGCACTAGGACTATGCCACGTGCCACGGTGCACCATGCACCATGCACTATGCACCATGCACCATGCCACCATGCCACTTATGGCACTGTGCCACTGTGCACTATGCCCATGCGCCATGAACCATGCACTATGCACTATGCCCCTATTGCAGTATGCCAAATATGAACTATGCCACTATGCACTATGCACTATGGCCTATAGACGATGCACGATGCACTAGCCCACTTTGCACTATGCCACATGCACCATGCCACTATACACGATGCCACGATGCCACTATGCACTATGCACGATGCACTATGCACGATCCACGATCCACTATGCACTATTGCACCATGCACTATGCACATGCACATTCATATGCATTATGCCGATGAACTATGCACTATTGCACTATGCGCTAGGCGCATATGCAATATGCCAATGCCACTATGCACTGTACACTGTGCATTATGCCCATGCGACATTTTTTGGGCCAACATGCACATGCACTATGCACTATACACTATGCGCTATGCGCTAAGTTAATGCGCCATGCCCACATGGACTTGCTCTATGCCCTATGCACTATGCACTATGCACTATTCCCTATGCACTATGCACTATGCACTATGCAGTATGCACTATGCACTATGCACTATGCACTATGCACTATGCACACTGCACACTGCACTATGCACTATGCACTATGCACTATGCACTATAAACTATGCACCGCGCACGGTGCCCCATGCACAATGCATCATGCACCATGCACCATGAACTGTGCACTATGCACTGTGCACCATGCACCTATGTACTCTGTACTATGCACTATGCACTATGTACTATGCACTATGCACCATGCACCATGCACTATGCACTGTGCACTACGCGCCATGCGCCATGCACCATGTACCATGCACTATGCACTATGCACTATGCACTATGCACCATGC
>NW_014580116.1:14652-15004 GCF_000485595.1 Priapulus caudatus | reverse complement strand
CCATGCACCATGCACCATGCACCATGCACTATGCACCATGCGCCATGCACTATGCACTATGCACTATGCACTATGCACTACAGTGTATGCACTATGCACTATGCACTATGCATTATGCACTATGCACTATGCACTGTGCACTATGCGCTATGCACTATGCACTATGCACTATGCACTATGCACTATGCACTATGCACTATGCACTATGCACTCTGCACTATGCACTATGCACTATGCACTATGCGCTATGCGCTATGCTCTATGCACTAAGCACTATGCGCCATGTACCATGCACCATGCACCATGCACCATGCACCATGCACTATGCACTATGCACCATGCACCATGCATC
>NW_014580116.1:9890-10140 GCF_000485595.1 Priapulus caudatus | reverse complement strand
CTATGCACTATGCACTATGCACTATGCACTATGCACTATGCACTATGCACTATGCAATATGCATTATGCACTATGAACTATGCACTGTGCACGTGCACCATGCACTATGCACTCTGCACTATGCATTACAGTGTATGCACTATGCACTATGCATGCATGCACTATGAACCATGCACCATGCACTATGCACTATGCACTATGCACTATGCACCATGCACTATGCAGTATGCACCATGCACCATGCACCATG
>NW_014580116.1:4845-5240 GCF_000485595.1 Priapulus caudatus | reverse complement strand
TGCACTATGCACTATGCACTATGCACTATGCGCCATGCGCCATGCACTATGCACTATGCCTTACGCACCATGCACTATGCACTACTCGCTATGCACTATGCACTATGCACTATGCACTCTGCACTCTGCACTATGCACTATGCACTATGCACTATGCGCCATGCGCCATGCGCCATGCGCCATGCACCATACACCATGCACCATGCACTATGCACCATGCACTATGCGCTAGGCGCTATGCACTATGCACTATGCACTGTGCACTGTGCACTGTGCATCATGCGCCATGAGCCATGCACCATGCACTATGCACTATGCACTATGCGCTATGCGCTATGCACTATGCACCATGCACTATGCAATGTGCACTGTGCACTGTACAGTGTGCACTATGC
>NW_014580116.1:0-253 GCF_000485595.1 Priapulus caudatus | reverse complement strand
ATGCACTATGCACTTTGCGCTAGGCGCTATGCACTATGCACTATGCACCATGCACTATGCAATGTGCACTGTGCACTGTGCAGTGTGCACTATGCGCCATGCGCCATGCACTATGCACTATGCCTTACATAGGGAGTAGTGCATAGTGCATGGTGCAGTGCAGAGTGCATAGTGCATAGTGTAGTGCATAGTGCATAGTGCATGGTGCATGGCGCATGGCGCATGATGCACAGTGCACTGCACTATGCGCTAT
>NW_014580115.1:13731-20619 GCF_000485595.1 Priapulus caudatus | reverse complement strand
AGATGGCGCCCTTGAGGCGAAACGCACGTATTATCTTAGAGCGCACCGCCCGATTTTAAAAGGTGCGGCCCTTTGACTTTTCATGGCCCACTGATGCGGCCCTCGCTTTGAAAAGTTTGCCCACCACTGGAATATAGCATGCGGGCTACGGGGTAGCTATAGGCCTACGAAAGCAGTACAAGACCTACGGACCTAGTGTAAGGCCTACACACCTAGTATAAGGCCCACGGACCTAGTATAAGGCCTACAAACCTAGAATAAGGCCCATGGACCTAGTATAAAGCCTACACGTCCGGTATAATGCCCTGCATCGAGCCTAACGTGATAAGTGCACACGTGGGTACACGTACGAGACTGTGCCGCAGCTGTTCGTATTCTGTGCGAAGCCCTACGTCACAAGATCTACATCACAAGCCTACGTCACAAGACCTACATCACAAGCCTACGTCACAAGACCTACATCACAAGCCTACGTCACAAGACCTACATCACAAGCCTACGTCACAAGACCTACACGCGCACGCAATTGTACATACGTACGAATCTTCAGTTTCTAGAAATCAAATGTATCACATCTTATAAATGTACAGCTGGGTTTACACTTCCGACTTCATGTCGCGAATTGGCGAGTTGGACCTATTTCGCAATTCGGCAACTCCGAGTTGGCGAAAATAGAACATGTTCTAATCTCATAACTAGTTGCTATTAATCGGTTGGTTGGTCGTGCAACTTTTGCGTTTACACTGCCGATTGTCGGTTGTATAGTTGGGAAGTTGGTCCAATTCGCCAATTCGCCAACACAGTGTCGGTGATTAGCGGAGTGGCTGACTTGAAGACTGTATAGTCAATTCGCCCTCCCTCGCTGTATTTATTTTTAAAAAATGTTGTGATATATGTAACAATGTAATATACTTGAAAGCGTAAAATTATTTTAATTATTGATTTATTTAATAAATTGCAAAAAAAAAATCTAAAAGAAAATGTCGGTTGTATACCCAGCTTACGTCGCCGTCCAAGCGTCGAATCACAATGAAGTTAGGAGACATTAAACCAAGAGTGAATAATAATAGATCTATCAAGAGCTTATAAATTCCATTCATAAGGTTCCTGGGTCAAGAACTCTGATGTCGCCAGGTAAGATTTTCAACCGTAAACGTAAAACGCCACAACGTTTCAGACTGACTCTCAATAAGACTCTTACAGCTATCTTATTTTTCAGTGTAGTGACGTGTAGGCGCCCACGCGCCGCTGCGCCGTGGGTTGTTGTGGTTGTGTGTGTGGTGTGTTGTGTTGTGTGTGTGTGTGTGTGTTGTGTTGTGTTGTGGTGAATGTGTCGTGTGCTGTGTGAACCTGTGTGTGTGTGTGTGCTGTGTGTGTATGTTGTAGCGTAGTTGGGTGGTGTGTGTGGTGTGCTCTGTGTGGAGTGTGTCTTTTGTGTCGTGTGGTGTGAAGAATGTGTGTGTGTGTGTGTTGTGTGTTTGTGCTTGTGGTGTGTGCGCGTGGAGTTATGGTGTGTATCTATGTGTGTGTGTCTATGGTGTGCGTTGTAGTGTACATTTGTGTTTGTGTATGGTGCTTGTGTGTGTTTATCGCGCGGCGCGCGGTATTGTATGTGGGTTTATGCGTATGCGTGTGTGTGTGATGTGTTGTGCTGTGTGTGTGTGTGTGTGTTTAATGCGCGCGCGCGTGTGTGTGTGTAGTGTGCGCGCCAGCGGCACGTTTGTATGGTTGGCTCGCTGCTGTGTGTTGTGTGTGTGGTGCTGTGTGTGTGTTGTGTTTCGTGTGTGTGTCATGTGCTGTGTGGTGTGTGTGTGTGATGTGTGTTTGCTGTGTGTGTGTGTGTGTTGTGTGTGCTGTGTGCTGTGTGTGTGTGTTGTGCGTGTATGTGTGTGTATGTGTGTGCCGTATGTGTGGTGTGTTTGTGTTGTGTTTGTGTGTGTGGGTGTGAATGTGTGGGTGGTGGTGCGTGTCGTGTAGTGTATGTGTGTGTGTTGCTGGTGATGTGTGTGTGCTGTGTGTGTCTGTGTGTGCGATGTAGTGATGTGTGTGTATGCGTGGCGTGTGTGTAATGGTTTATGCCGCACGTGCGCGTGTGAGTGTGTTTGTGTGTGATGCTGTTTTTGTGAGGCGTTGTGTGTATTGTGTTTATGCGCTGCGCGGCGTGTGTGTGGATGTGTTTGTTTGTTTATGCGTGTCGTGGTGTGGGGTTTATAGCGCGCGAGCGCGTGTGTGTGCGCGCGACCATTTGTTGGGTGCATGTGTGTGTATGTGTGTGTGTGCTGCTGGTTGGGTGTGGATTGTGTGTGTGTGTGTGTATTGTGGGTGTGTGTGTGTGTGTGTGGGGGTGTGTGTGTGTGTGTGTGTGTGTGTGTGTGTGGGTGTGTGTGTGTGTGTAACAGAAGTTTGTACCACCTACGGCGCATGGACTGAGTTTTACTAATTAATAGGTAAATAATGAGTGAAGGAAAACATTTACTTCTGATATTAATTAGTAAACTGTAACAGTTTGGTCGCATACAAAACCAAAACCAGGCCAACATTCCTTCTGCCAGTGCCTACAACTATTAGCGCTTCCATCAGAGGGTATAGAATACAGATATTCTACATAGATATAGAGTATTCTATATTTATGGTTTCATCTGCGCCAGCAGCCGACGTACCGGCGTGATCCACGTCGTCGTTGACTGCTGCGTTTTCGAGACCGAGGCCGGTGATGTCATCGGGACCTGTCATGATATGTCATTATGTCGGCATAAAACTCTGCGGAATGCTTTCAGGTAGTTTATTTTCATATTTCATAATGTTTATTAGTTAACAACGTTCGGGCGCACGCTGTGGGCTCACCCCCCACCCGCGCGCACGTCCGCGCACGCACACAACAAGCATACGGGCAAACACAAACAAAAACAAACAATACACGCACACACAAACAAATTACCAACAAACAAACAAACAATCAAACACGCACGCGCAAACACACGTCTACCACGCGTCTCGGAGAACGCTATCGCGAAGAAATTGTAAAATTGGCATTACATTATGTCACAAAACATGTAAAATGTTAATAGGTTTTTCGGCGGATACTTTGGTAGGCAACCTTTCAATCGGATTCTTCTGCATTGCATAATTGTGACAAATAGATTCAAAGCGTTAATAGTCGTGAATCAGTGCTGTTCCTAGGTATGACGGACTGCCCATGCGTAAGAAACACGAGCTCAAGTAAAATCAATGAGTTGTTAGTATATGCGTGTAGACGGCGGAGTGAACATGAGATAATTACACATATTTATCATCTTTATGTACTCACAGTACGATAGCTAGTTATGGCGCATGGCGTTTTTGGGGGCGCGAAAGGTAAGACGGCGGCGCCAACACAGTACATCAGCGACTGCTTGCAATAAAAACACCGTGCCTGCAAATAAGAAGTCTACAGCAGAAGATATCCAGGTAGATGTAAACACCACCGTATATAGGAATCGAAATCATTGCAGAGGTGAACGATTTTTTACCCGGCCCGGACACGGTAAGTAATCACATGGAGTGTGGCGCGCTAATGATCAACAATTAACAGGCATTATCAGACAGGTAAAAATATATAGCACTGGAAAAGGTAGGCTACTGGAGAAAATAATCAGGCCAACTAAGTCCACATAAGTGTTATCAATGGGAGAGGGTTAATTTACGCTACTATAATTAGCACTAGGGAAAGATGGACCTTCGACGATACCAAACTCACTTTCGCCATGAGTTTCCCAAAGAGGCCCTACCCGACAGCTGCTATCACTATAATGCCATGTCCAGATGACATGGTATCGCCATAACCAGCGGGCCGTGGTCAGACACAGCATCTAATATAATAATTGATAATTTGAGTAGTTCGTTCTGGTTTGTTCCTGCATAATTCTAGAGCGCGAAAAAAATTTTGGTGCTTGCATTCCTACCATCAGGCGTACGATTCTACACACTTTGCTTGTGTATATATTTATTGGTTATTATGTTAAAAACATTATTTAGAAAAATCTAATGGAAAAGCTTCCTGGAAAAACAGCACGATTCAGTCACTTCTGCTAGGTGCCGCTGGTTGTAGAGCCTTATCGGCTCATGTTGTAAAGGATACAGTAGGGATCCCAGTAGGATACCAGTTAGTCTGTCACGTAACCTTGCAGTTGGCATTTCGCCAGGGGCACACGGGCCTGCCTGTGGAATCAAGTCCTCCCCACCTGCCACGGCTCGCACTCAGCGCATATCTATAATCTATCTATCAATCTACAGTGTGATCTATCTTTCTATCTATCTATCTATCTAGGGTCGGTGATGCGTATGCGTGATGCTAGTCTAATCTAGCTATCTATCCATCTATCTATCTTAATCCATTCAATCAAATGTGCAACCTGCTGACCCTTGACTTGGCGTAGAAAGGCCACTCTCAAAATCAATAGCGTTCCACCGCCCTAAGGTCCACCGATCTGGACCAAGTTTGAGTTTCTACCTCTAACGGTTCGCAAAAAATATCGGAGCAGACAGACGAGCACACACACGCGCACACGACACTCACACGCACACGCAGCACGCACACGCACCGCACACGCACACGCCACACGCGCACACGCACACGCACACGCACACGCATTTTTTACGCCACACGCCACACGCACACGCACACGCACACGCAACACGCACACATACCACACAGACACACACACAAACAAACACACAACGGCGCGAAAAACAATACGTTCCGTACACTAGCGTGCGGAGGCATAGAAACCATTACTGCGAAGCGTTTGCTACATATTTTGAAGAATCATATACTACAGTCAACCCCGCTTAGTCGAAAACTGACGCGGGCAAAGAAAAATAATTGTATAGGCGGGTTTGCGTATTAACACTTCCACATATAATTAGCCCAAATTAACAAAGAAAAAAATTATGGATCACAAGGGTGTGTACAAAGTATTTCATATATAAGGTTTATATGTATAAGTAAGAACTTTTAGTAGCGTTAAATTGTTCACAAATAATACATTAATGCAAAGCCCTTAAACTACTCATTCAATTACTACAATTCACTACTACAGGTCGCACCCCGTTAGCTACGAAACTGACGGCCAAAGAAAAATAGATCATATTAGCGGGTTCCGTAATATTAGTATTAGCCTTAAATTTGAAAGAGGGAAACACAATGATTAGAAGGTGTGTATACAAAGTGGTTTATATAGAAATGAATTATACCAGGACAGAAAATTATGTTAGTAAACAGGATCCGTGTATTATATGTCGTCGTATCAAGTCAATATTTTACTAAAGATTACTATGAATCGGGCCGGATTTAGAGAAAGAAATCATCGTAGCCTCATCAGCGTACGATGCGAATATTGGGCCTGCGGAGGCAGGCCATTTTGCGAGGTAAAATTAAGCTAGTGTTGAGACCAATTTTGTTGCTGACATCGAGCGTCGATCCAGCTCTTAGGGTGTTAGGGGATTCAGAGGATAAGCCGATACTGGTACGCCGTAAGACATTGTAGGGAATATGTCGTTGACGGTATCGCGGTTTACACCTGGGGGCTGGGTAGGGCGCCTTATTACAGAGAATATGCAATCAGTGGAATGGGCTATTCGCATTACTGTTAGCAGCAGCGTTCAGCGTGCAAGGCGCGACCATAACGCCTGATCTAGTAATATCAGGAGTAAGATAATAATCAGAGTAGATCAATAGGATGATACCTGATAATATAGCGCTAGCATAATAATCTGGAGTAAGATAATATAGGTAAGATAATGAATACAGTAAGATAATATATCCTATATTATACTTACTTCTGTAATATCAAATAACAGCGAACACTGTGTGGGGATTCATCTACAGGCCCCTATATTATGCGTATAAGAGCAACAATGAAGGCGATGAAGGGGGATGGTTTACAAGCCATACGCTTACTCTACTCTAAATTTCAAAGAGTGATTAAATATAATCAGAAGCTTTCGGAGTTTGCACATTTGCGTGATGTGCATGTGAAACGCTAGCAATCACCGCCGGGATTAGATTATATATACTATACCATAACATATGCGCCGTCCTGCGGCCGCGACAGTACGAGATAGGTTTCTGGCTAAATAAACATATTACTTAAGAATGTGTGTTGCTATCGGTAAACACGCGCTGACTAGCAATTTACAAAAACGTTGGTAAATGTAGAGCATTGACGCTGCTGTGACAGTTGACGGACGCAATGCCTGCAGCAACAGCCGTCACGTGCCAGCTCTGTACACTCACAGTGGCAGACATGGCAACACAGGACCACCAGGTGCACGCCTTTTGATATGCAAGTATCTACGATAATAATGACTGTATTTAAGATCAATAGCGCAGCACATTATCACTGCCCACCCTTTCATGTTTCACTAAAAAAGTAACAGTGGCAGCGAGCTCCAACATCAGTCACTTCCAATTAGCCCGTCAGCTTCAATTAGCCTCCAAGGGATCAGGCAGGTCGCAATTAAGCTAGTGTCATGAAATGGACATGATAGTGTGAGTGAGCCCTAGGGGTGGGCCACATTGGACTTTCACACGCGCTTGTTAGCACATGTAATTTATTTGTTGTCGGATCAATTTTCCGCTCCTACCGTGGAAAGCAGGACGCGTGACCTGATGCAGGGTAGCAAGAAAAACTCCAGAGGAAATGAACGCAAGGCTTTATATAGTCTTTATACAACGGATGTTTTATTCATCGTACTACGGAATAACATTCACTGTACGTATCTCAAATATAGCATGCAATATAGGAGCCCCCTAATGCCAATTAGGAAATGGGCTAGTGCATTTTTGGCATTTCGTAGGAGAGGCTTTAACAGTGCTAAGGCGGTAGCTGTAATACTAAGTGAATTACT
>NW_014580115.1:12111-13717 GCF_000485595.1 Priapulus caudatus | reverse complement strand
GAGTTTCTTGAAAGCGGGAGACTTTCTTGCGGCGGTATCTTGTCGATGTTTAATATTTCCACGTGTCAGTGATGCCTTTCTTTTTGGTGGCATTATCTGGGCACTTGTTATAACCAATTTTTTGCCGTGAGGAAACCTTGACTTATGTTACAAGGAAATGCGCTCCATTTAAGAAACAATGTAACAACAATGTATAACATTTCTCTGGCTAGATTAGATAGGGTTTATTCCCATTTCGCCATTTTCCCACTTCGCCATTTGCCATTTCGCCATTAAAAATTCCCACTTCGCCATTTGCCATTTCGCCATTAAAAATTCCCACTTCGCCATTTGCCATTTCGCCATTTCCCACTTCGCCATTTTCCCATTTCGCCAGTTTCCCACTTCGCCAGTTTCCCATTTCGCCAGTTTCTCATTTCGCCAGTTTCCCGTTTCGCCAGTTTCCCATTCCGCCATTTCGTCCTATCTCCCCGACCACCCCCTTGTTTGAGGTAGGTTAAAAGTAGGCCTCTGTAATGAATAAATTATAACGAATCTTTAGATATGGAGTCAACTATATATTTGAAGAACAAGAGGGCGAAATCGTATATATCAAAACATATGGATCATGTACAGGCACCCTACTCTAACCCTAACCCTAACCCTAACCATAACTCTAACGGCCTAGAAATTACTATTTTTTAAGAATGGAAGGATCAATTTTGTGCAGGGGGTGAAAGCAACATAAAATATTGGCTAAATGGGAAACTGGCGAAGTGGGAAAATGGCGAAATGGGAAAATGGCGAAATGGGAAAATGGCGAAGTGGGAAAATGGCGAAATGGGAAAATGGCGAAATGGAAAAACTGGCGAAATGGGAAAATGGCGAAGTGGGAAAATGGCGAAATGGAAAACTGGCGAAATGGGAAGACAGCGTGCCACGGTTTGTGTATGTGTGTGTGTGTGTGTGTGTGTGTATATGTGCGTGTTTGCGCGGACATGTGCGTGTGTTTTCGAGTGTGCGTGTGTGTGCGTGCGTGTGTACGTATGTGTCCGTTCGTGCGTGTGTGCGCGCGTGTATGCATGTATATACGCATGTGTGTGCATCTGTCTGTAGTATAATTTTGTCGTGACTACGGCAGGCATCGGTCACTCAGTACGGCTGTGTATATATCGTTAAATCTCTCTAACACTCTTTCACATACTGCGNAATACATGTTTACTGACGTGTTAGCGCGCTGTGTGTTAGCGCTGTGTTTTAGCGCTGTGTTTTAGCGCTGTGTTTTAGCGCTGTGTGTTAGCGCTGTGTTTTAGCGCTGTGTTTTAGCGCTGTGTGTTAGCGCTGTGTGTTAGCGCTGTGTGTTAGCGCTGTGTTTTAGCGCTGTGTTTTAGTGCTGTGTTTTAGCGCTGTGTTTTAGCGTTCTGTGTTTTAGCGCTGTGTTTTAGCGCTGTGTGTTAGAGCTGTGTTTTAGCGCTGTGTGTTAGAGCTGTGTGTTAGAGCTGTGTGTTAGAGCTGTGTGTTAGCGCTGTGTTTTAGTGCTGTGTGTTAGAGCTGTGTGTTAGAGCTGTGTGTTAGCGCTGTGTTTTAGCGCTGTGTTTTAGTGCTGTGTTTTTAGCTCATCTGACAA
>NW_014580115.1:8583-10517 GCF_000485595.1 Priapulus caudatus | reverse complement strand
TTTCTCCTCCTTCTCCTCCTCTTCCCCCTCCTCCTCCTCTTCCTTCTTCTTCTCCTTCTCCTCCTTCTATTCCTCCTCATCCTCCGCCTCCTCTTCCTCCTCCTCCTCCTCCTCCTTCTCCTACTCTGCCTCCTTCTCTTCCCCTCCTTCTCTTTTTCCTCCTCCTCTTCCTCCTCCTCCTCTTCTTTCTCCTATTCCTCTTCCTCCTCCTTCTTCTCCTCCTCTTTCTCCTCCTTCTCCTATCCCTCTTCTTTCTGCACCTCCCCTCCTCCTTCTCCTCCTCCTCCTTCTCCTATTTCTCCTCCTCCTCCTCCTTCCTCTTCTCCTCTCCTCATTCTTCTGCTTCTTTTTTGCATCTCATTCCCCGCGGCATTCTTTTTATTATTCCTTGTCCTCTTTTTTTTCTTTCGTCTCCTTCCTCTTCTTCTTCTTCTTCTTCTTCCTTAGTCTCCCTCTTTTCGTTCTTCTCTTTTTCCTCTCCCTGTTTCCTCCTGCTCCTCCCCGCCGCCTCCTCCTTAACCTCTCCCTCCCTCTCCTGCATTAAGTATGCGCGCACATACTGGTGATATAATCACAGCCTCGGCTTCTGATAGACCTCTCACATGTTTTACTATCGCCACATGGCGGCCACCTAGTGAAACGATCGGCGCGCGTGTGTGTGTGTTTGCAGGAGCTAGTAACGCGATCCGTCGCGCTGTGGCGACGTCGTTTGAACAACTGTCGACAAGATAAATATCTGTCACACGATGCTGACCCCGACCAGCCTGTCTGTCTGCCTGCCCTTGCCTGCCCTGCTTGCCTGCCTGCCTGCCTGCCTGCCTGCCTGCCTGCACAGCCTCCCCTGCATGATTGCCTGCAATGCCTGCCTCCCTGCCTGCATGCCTGCCTGCCTGCCCTGCCTGCTTCCTGCCTGCCTTCACTGTCTGGCCTGCCTGCCTGCCTGCCTGCCTTGCCTGCCTGCACTGCCTGCCAGCCTGCCTGCGTGGCCTGCTTGCCTGCCCCACTGCCTGCCTGCCCTGCCTGCCTGTGTCACGTGAGTGCGTGTGGAGGTCTGCATGTCCGCTCCGTCTA
This sequence comes from Priapulus caudatus, assembly GCF_000485595.1. Taxonomy (NCBI): domain Eukaryota; kingdom Metazoa; phylum Priapulida; class Priapulimorpha; order Priapulimorphida; family Priapulidae; genus Priapulus; species Priapulus caudatus. The sequence goes on along the minus strand of NW_014580115.1, from coordinate 9,446 downwards.
ATTTACACAGTTAATCGCGGTCTAAGCGCTGCTGCGCGCAGGCGGCGCAACGGTAAGCGGCGGCGGCGCGCTGCTGTGGAGATGTCAACTGAGCGGTTGAAGGCACCGCCGCCGACACAACGCCACGCACGCACGCACAGCACAGCACGCACGCACCGGTCCTTATTACATTGCACACCTATGCACGCACGCGCGCAGCGCAGATGATGTGCGGAGATGGCGTGCGGGGATGCGCAGGTGGATGCTTGGGTGGCTAGGTGGGTGAGTGAAGAAAAAGAAGAAGAAGAAAGATAAGAAAAAAAGACTAAGATCAAGAAGAAAAAAAGGAGGCGGAAGAAGAAGAAGAAAAGAAGAAAAAGAAAAAATAGAAGAAGAAGAAGAAGACAATTAATGAGCCAAACGGAGAGTGGCCCATCTATGCTATACCACCAATATGAGAGTGGTCAATGCATGCAGCAGCTGTCGATGCATCATATCATATTATTATTAATAATAATAATAAGAAGAAGAAGACGAAGAAGAAGAGAAAGAAGACGAAGAAGAAGAAGAAGAAATAAAGAGGAGAAAGAAGACGAAAAATTAATGAGTTAATCTGAGAGTGGTCTATCGATGAGCTCTTCAGCCGCGGTCGACCTATCGATGCCATTGCAGCAGCTGCCGATGCATGCATCATATCATATTATTATTTACTCGCGCGAGAAAATTGCTCATGAAATCGTTACGTTCAACGATGAAAATGAGCAGCGTGTAAAATAGTCTATATAATATAACACACACACACACACACGACGCCGGACGCAGCGCACACACGCACCACGACACAACACGCACGGACGTCAACGCAGCGCAACTGCACAGCAGCC
>NW_014580115.1:0-322 GCF_000485595.1 Priapulus caudatus | reverse complement strand
GCTACTACTACTACTGCTGCTGCTGCTGGTGGTGGTGGTGGTGGTGGTGCTGCTACTGCTGCTACTACTACTACTGCTGCTGCTGCTGGTGGTGGTGGTACTGCTGCTGCTACTGCTACTTGCAGTGTGCGCGTTGATGAGGATTGCTTTTTTAATTCGCGCTTTGAGTGGCGAAATCTAGCGAGCGTCACCAGAGCAACGTATTAATGCTCGCTCGTTATCATCATGGAGAGAGAGAGGGAAGGGAGGATGAGGAGGGGAGGCTGATGAGGGAGCTGAGGAGGGATGCTGAGGAGGGAGGCTGAGGACGGAGACTGAGGAG
>NW_014580114.1:19572-20619 GCF_000485595.1 Priapulus caudatus | reverse complement strand
ATAGCGCAAGAGTGGGAGAGCGGGAGAAGGGAAGAGGGGGAGAGGTGGAGAGGGGGAGAGGGGGGACGGGAATGGGGAGAGGGGGAAAAAGGAGGGCGGGAGAGGGGGAGAAAAGGAGAGGAAGATAGCGAGAGAGGCGGAGAGGGAAGAGAGGATAGGAATAGAGGGGAGAGAGGGAGGGCGAGATGGAGACAGCAAAAAGAAATCAGAAAAGAATGCTCTAGTGTTTCACGGATTAGCCTCATTGTCACGTGAACAGTCGCCATCTTTGCGTCGATCATCAATTAGCGTGTACACGCGCTTCTTAATTACGCCTCATCAAAAAAACCTCGCTTAATGAGGCTAATTTGCATATATGCGAGGGTCTAGAGTAAGATTGGAGACGATGACCGTGCACTTTGTTCAACGATAATAGATATTTCGTTTCGAGGAGAAAAAACTCTTTCGTAATTAGTCATCAGCACACGTATAGGAAGTCGGTCGCGATATCCTTATACATCTACGTACAGTTTTGTTCTCTGTATTTCGCATGACAAGCGCATCAATAGATTGCCACGCGCAGTGCTTCTCAATTGCAACGTTGCAATTTAATTTAATTGCATCCCCCTGGCATTCGTCGATATCCACGCCTTTCTCGTGATTTTTTTTTCGCAGGTTCGCACAACGACCACAAGATGGCGCTGAACGTCGTCGGTCTAATCGGGATCATCGTCTTCTACGTGTTGATCCTCGTCGTAGGGCTGTGGGCGTCGCGCAAGGCTAAACAGACGGGCGTGACTGCGGACAGTGAGGATGTGATGTTGGCCGGAAGAAACATCGGCATGATCGTCGGCGTGTTCACGATGACCGGTAGGTGGCACCACCGCAGCTGCTCGCCCTCTCTCGCGCTCTCTCTCTCTCTCACACACGAGAGAGCGAAAGAGAGAAGAGAGAGCGAAAGATAGAGAGGAGGCGAAGGGAGAGAGATCGCGAACGGACATATATTTATTATATATAATATAGTATATATATATGTATATTATATTATATATATTATAATATAATAAT
>NW_014580114.1:13614-16114 GCF_000485595.1 Priapulus caudatus | reverse complement strand
GTAGCAGCAGCAGTAGCAGTAGTAGCAGTAGTAGTAGTAGCAGTAGTAGTAGTAGTAGCCGCAGCAGTAGCAGCAGCAGTAGCAGTAGTAGTAGTAGCAGCAGCAGTAGCAGTAGTAGTAGTAGCAGCAGTAGCAGTAGTAGTAGTAGCAGCAGTAGTCGCAGTATCAGTAGCAGCAGCAGTAATAGCAGCAGCACCAGCAGCAGCACACACCACAGCAGCAGCAGTAGCATCAGCACCACCACCACCAGCAGCAGCAGTAGCAGCAGCACCACCACCAGCAGCAGCAGTAGCAGCAGTAGCAGCAGTAGCAGCAGCAGCAGCAGCAGCACTACCACCAGCACCAGCAGTAGCAGCACTACCACCACCAGCAGCAGCAGCAGCAACAGCAGCAGCAGCAGCAGCAGCAGCAGCAGCAACAACACCACCACCAGCAGCAGCAGCACCACCACCACCACCACCACCAGCAGCAGCAGCAGCAGCAGCACCAGCAGCACCAGCAGCAGCAGCAGCACCACCACCACCACCACCAGCAGCAGCACCAGCAGCAGCAGCACCACCACCAGCAGCAGCAGCAGCACCACCACCACCACCACCAGCAGCAGCAGCAGCAGCAGCAGCACCACCACCAGCAGCAGCAGCAGCACCACCACCACCACCACCAGCAGCAGCAGCAGCAGCAGCAGCAGCACCACCACCAGCAGCAGCAGCAGCACCACCACCACCACCACCAGCAGCAGCAGCAGCAGCAGCACCACCACCACCAGCAGCAGCAGCAGCATCAGGGTTAAGCCAGTATAAGCTCGCTGCACGGCTTCCTCTGCGGTCGTAACTACACGTTACTAACAAAGCTAGAGATAAAATGTCAATCAGTGCGGTTGATTCAACACAGCTGCGGCTCGCACCGCGCGCCGGCAAGCGAAATTTTTTTTCCCACTTGAGTTCCGGACCCACCATAGATAGTGTTTTGTAATAAATGGTTCTTATATATATGGTTGGATTATAATTAGTGTAAGGGTTCATGTACGGGTTAGTGTTAGGGTTAGAGTTAGGGTTAGCAGGTATTAATTTTACATTGTTGCTTCGAGGAAGTCGAGTGAATGGAGTGCGCTGATTGGCTGTGGTCCGGAACTCAAGTGGGGAAAAAAAATTTTCGCAAAAACTTTTGCGCTCCGACAAGCGGCGCAGCTGTGCGAAGTCTACTGCGTGTACGTCTGTACGTGTCACCTTGTATCAACATGTCACACCGTGTGTACATGTCACCAATGCGGTGACAGTGTACATGTCATAAATTGTCCACATGTCACCCATGCGGTGACAGTGTACATGTCACCAAGTGTCCACATGTCACCCATGCGATGACAGTGTGCATGTCACCAAATGTCCACATGTCACCCATGCGGTGATAATGTATATGTCACCAAATGTCCACATGTCACCCATGCGGTGATAATGTATATGTCACCCCGGGGGATTCCATGACACAGACAGTTACAATAACCTGCCGTAGCGGGTGAGCTAGTGACGTCATCTACACAGACAATCTTTACTTGGGTTTGACACATAGAGACTGACATTTGACATAACGACTCTAGAATAATATAGAAACTCTATTATAAATAAGATATAATAAAAATAAATATATAAATAAAAATAAATAATAAATTATAGAACTCTAGACTATAGAATAATATAGACTCTAACTAGTAGATTATTTATTACTATTATTAATTATTTAACTAGTATATTATTTCAATGGTTTTACATCGCTGGGTGAATGTTTGTGATGATGGTGTTGCCCGCTATCTCATTGTATTCTTCTCTATTATTATTATTATTATTATTATTATTATTATTATTATTATTATTCGCTACATAGTGATGTGAAGGTATGTTGCTCCACGCTGACTGATCCAGCATGACGCACTTTTCGCAGACGAGTTCCATGACGTCGCATGACGTTGCACAAATTACGTCTTACGTCATCTTTAGGCTATTTTTATTTTTTTTATCATTGTAATATTAGGGTTTTACTTTATAACCAATTGCATTTGTTTGTTGCAGCCACGTGGGTGGGAGGAGGTTACATTAATGGAACAGCCGAGGCCGTGTTTACATCCGGGATAGTGTGGTGTCAAGCTCCTTTCGGCTATGCGCTTAGCTTAGTGTTCGGTGAGTAACAGTTCTTTATAATTAATTAATATATAATTATTAGTTGGTGATTTATTCCGTACATCGCCATACCAGCGTTTGTCATATGACACTGCGGTAATAAGAGAAAGAGAAACAGAAAGAGCGACAGGAAAAGAGAGGGAAATAGAGAGAGCGAAAGAGCGAGAGAGCGAAACAGAAAGCGAGTGAAAGAGAGAGAGCGAGAGATCGAAAGGGAAAGAGAGGGAAAAAGCGAGCGAAAGAGCGCGAGAGAGCGAAAAAGAGAGAGAGAAGGATAGGTAAATAGATGGATAGATAGATAGATAGATAGATAGATCGATAGATAGATA
>NW_014580114.1:11636-12396 GCF_000485595.1 Priapulus caudatus | reverse complement strand
CTGGATGTAATGATCTCTATCATAGTATCATCATCATCATCATCATCATCGTCTCTCTCTCTCTCTAGGGCGACCATTAGTGTGATCATGGACCTGGATGTAATGATCTCTATCATAGTATCGTCATCATCATCATCGTCTCTCTCTCTCTCTCTCTCTCTCTCTAGGGGCGACCATTAGTGTGATCATGGACCTGGATGTAATGATCTCTATCATAGTATCGTCATCATCATCATCGTCTCTCTCTCTCTCTCTCTAGGGGCGACCATTAGTGTGATCATGGATCTGGATGTAATGATCTCTATCATAGTATCGTCATCCATCAATCGTCAGTCGTCTCTCTCTCATCAGTCTCTCTAGGGCGACCGATTAGTGGTGATCATGGACGATGGATGTGTATGATCATCTATCATAGTAATCGTCATCATCGTCATCGTCTCTACTCTCTCTCTCGTCTCTAGGGGCGACCATATAGTGTGATCAACGGACGTACTGGATTGATGATCTCTATCATAGTATCGTCATCATCGTCATCGTCTCATCTCTCTCTTTTAGGGCGAGACGCATTAGTGGTGAATCAATGGACCTGGATGATAATGATCTCCATATCATAGTAATCGTCATAATCAGCACATCGTCTCTTCTCGGTCCCGAGCATCTATCTAAAGGGGGGCGCCATTAGTGTGATCATGGACCTCAACCCACTGGATTGTAATGATACTCTATCATAGTAATCCCGTCATCATCAATCACGTCTCTC
>NW_014580114.1:0-11492 GCF_000485595.1 Priapulus caudatus | reverse complement strand
TCTCTCTCTCTCTCTCTCTCTAGGGGCGACCATTAGTGTGATCATGGACCTGGATGTAATGATCTCTATCATAGTATCATCATCATCATCATCATCGTCTCTCTCTCTCTCTCTCTCTAGGGGCGACCATTAGTGTGATCATGGATCTGGATGTGATGATCTCTATCATAGTATCGTCATCATCATCATCGTCTCTCTCTCTCTCTCTCTCTCTAGGGGCGACCATTAGTGTGATCATGGATCTGGATGTAATGATCTCTATCATAGTATCGTCATCATCATCGTCATCGTCTCTCTCTCTCTCTCTCTCTCTCTCTCTCTTTCTCTCCCTGGCAGGTAACGAGTGGATGAGGGAGAATGGTTATGGATGAAGGGGAATAATTTGGCGCGTAGACGCGAATTTAACTTTGTGTCGCGTGCGCGCGACACCTGGTGGCTGTGTTACGGATTCTATTATTTATTGCAAGGAAATGGCGCTAATTTCACGAATTCCATTATTATTTGTATTATTATTACTATTATTATTATTATTATTATTATTATTATTATTATTATTATTATTATTATTATTGTTGTTGTTGTCTCGCTGCCTGCTCCGCTGCTGTTTTTGTTGATATTATCTCTGTATACTGATAATCTTATGAATCGATTTAAAAATCACTATAAAAACTATCCCTGAATTGTAGAGATGTGTGTGTACGTGCGTGCGTGCTGCGCGGTGTGTTGTTGTGGTGTAGTGCCGTCTGTCTGTCGGTTGTGCGTGGTGCGTTCTGTGTGTGTGTGTGGTTGTGTCTGGTAGTCCTGTGGGTGTGCGGTGCGTCGTATGTGCTTGCGTGTGTGTCTGTGTCGTGCGTGCGTGCGTCGATCTGTGTGTGTGTGTCTGTTGGTGGTGGCGTACGTGCTCTGTGTGTATGTGTGTGTGTGTGTGTGTGTCTGTGTGTGCGTGCGTGCGTGTCTGTGTGGTGGTTTGCATAAATAAGTTTGATGATGCTAGTTAAGGGGGTGCACACACTCCATGGAACAGCCGTCATTCGTTGTCGCGTGTTCGCAGTGTACTTTCAGCGACGGTGCTGTCGGCCAAGAGTTCCCGCGCACCAGTGCGCAGGCGCCTCTCCTACATCGCCGCTGTCGCTGCTCTTTGGTCATGCAATTGCCACCCGCGCTCATAGGCGCATTGGCATCCTCGAACAGTACGACACGTGCCGCCATCTAGTGGCGATTACAAAAGTTGGGGGGGTATTCAAACAAATTGTTGACAGAAGAGGGTGATGTTTCGGATTATGGCTGTCTAAATGATAATGTTTATTTCTTTAATATTGAAGGATTGTCCCGTGCATTGTAGAATTTGTGTTACTCTATAACTGGAAACTTACTTTGAAAGCCAGCGAGCTGGGGCCCATCTGCTCGTTTCGATCCGAGTCAGCGGTCGGTCGTCGGTCCGGTCGGTCGGATCGGTCGGTCGGTCGGGTCGTCGGTTCTGTCGGGCGGTCGTCGCGTCGATCGTCGTCGCTCGGTGGTTCGTCGCGTCGGTCGGTCGGTCGGTCGGTCGGCGGGTCGGTCGGTCGTCGGTCGCGGTCGGTCGTTTCGGTCTGCGTCGGTCGGTCGGTTCGGTCGCGTCGGTCGCGTCGTCGGTCGGTCGCCAATGCGTCGTCGTCGGTCGGTCGGCGGTCGCGTCTGTCGGTCGGTCGGTCGGTCGTCGAAAGCGGTTAGTTATTGGTTGTTAGTATAGTTTAGTTTAGTTAGTTAGTTAGTTAGATTAGTTCGTTAGTTGGTTGGTTGGTTGGCTAGTTGGTTACTTAGTTATAATTGTTAGTTAGTTAATAATAATGGCGAATCTACAACCCAAAACGAGTAAAACGCATCACCATGGCGCAACCGTCATCCCCGCTTTCTCCTTTCCCGCATTACCTGGAACAAACACGGAGTACAACCGCGCACGATCGCGAGAACGACTGGCGAGACTGGTGCTGCGCTTGGTGCTGGCAGTACCTCACGCTGCCTGGGTTGCCTTTCATCGGGCTACGGGGCTGTAGTCGCCTTGCCGTCATGTCTAGCTTCTGACTCATCTCTCCTCGCGCCTTTCCATGTTCGTCGCACATCTACAGATCTCAATCCGACAGAACGTTATGAGAACGTATTCATAATAATATATATATAATAATATTATATGTATATATAATAATATATATTATATATATGTACATATGAATATATAATATATTTATATATTTATATATATATATATATATTATATATATATATATAATATATATATAATATATATATATATGTATATATATAATATGTTATATATAACGTCAAGCTAATTATTGGCGGAGCGCGTATGTGAGGCAGGAAACGCTGGCAACCCTATTATGTTGATTGTCGCAAAACTCAAAGCGGTGTACGCAAAAAACCCGCAGGCATGTGCTACGCAAAAATTAGTAGCATTGTACGTTTAAACTTTAAATTAATGTCGTAAAACCCTTAGCATTGTCGCAAAAATGGGTAGCATTGTCGCTAAACTTCGGAGCAGAGTCGCAAACTCTTCAGAATTGTCGCAAAAATGAGTAGCAATGTCCCGGAACCCTTTGAATTGTCGCAAACCCCTGAGCATTGTCGCAATAGCGCAAATAAATGTCGCAAACGTACAGGGACACAATTCTAAAACACATTTGATGCAGCAGTTAACCATTGAGAGTGTGTTATGGTTATAATTTGTAATCGTCTTTTAAACAGTACTGGACTTTTTATCAACCGTTTTCCCCTCTCGTGCCTCCACCGTCGCTAACTCTGATCTTCCCCTCTCGTACCTTTATTACCACTAACTCCGACCTTTCCCTCTCGTACCTCTATCACCACTAACTCCGACCTTCCCCTCTCGTACCTCTATTCATACTAACTCCGACCTTCCCCTCTTGTACATCTATTATTACTAACTCCGACTTTCCCCTCGCAGGCCTCCTCTCCTACCTCTATTATTACTAACTCCGACCTTTCCCCTCGCAGGCCTCCTCTCCTACCTCTATTATTACTAACTCCGACTTCCCTCGCAGGCCTCCTCTTCTACCTCTATTATTACTAACTCCGACTTTCCCCTCGCAGGCCTCCGAGCGCGAGGTGCTCTGCGTCATGCGCGTCGCGATCTTCGGCGTCGGCGCCATGGCAACGGTGATGGGCATCACGATCGAATCCATCTACGGTCTCTGGTTCCTCTGCGCCGACCTCGTCTACGTCATGCTCTTTCCTCAGCTTCTCGCCGTCGTTCACATGGACTTCACGAACACCTACGGCAGTCTGTTCGCGTACATCGTCGGTCTCGTGCTCCGTCTAGGCGGCGGTGAGCCGTTCCTGCATCTGCGCGCCTTCATCAAATACCCGAACTACGATTACGTCAACCACGTGCAGAGGTTTCCATTCCGGACTCTGTCGATGTTGGTGACGCTGGCGGCCACCGTGGGGATGTCTCTAACGGCGCGCGCGGTGTTTGAACGCGGCTGGCTGCTGCCGCGCTGGGACGTGTTCCGGTGCGTCGTCAACATCCCCGAAGATAAGCAGCAGATAGGCGACGACGACGTCGGCGAGATGACGGTGATGGGAGCGGTGAAGGCGACGCGGGGCTACGACGCGACGGCCGACGACGAGGCGTCGATTCTGATGGCGAACGGCGGGAAGACGAACAAAGCGTTGGACGTCGGCGACGGCAACGGAGACGTCGGCGCGCGCATGCTCCCGCCGACGTACGAGAGCCTCTCCGGGAGGGATGGCAGCGGCGGGATGTAGGGGGCGCTGCGTAGGGAATAGACTTGTGGCGCCCCTGGCGTCGGATGAGTTGAGACAAGTGAACAGCGGCTTCTCGATAGGCAATTAGTATATAGTTTGGAGTGAAGTTGCTGCTATATGTACGGTATTCTTAAAAAGAAGTTTCGATGTTATTTGTATGCGCTTGCGTGCGTGCATGCTGGCGTGTGTGCGTGCGTCTGTACGCTGGCTTGCCTGCCTGCGTACGTGCGCGCGTGCGTGCGTGCGCTTGCGTGCGTGCATGCGGGCGTGTGTGCGTGCGTCTGTACGCTGGCTTGCCTGCCTGCGTACGTGCGTACGTGCGTGCGTGCGTGTGTGCGTGCGTGCGTGCGTGTGTGTAAGTAGGAGATGGAGTCATGCAGAGTAGACGTCGGACTACCCCGACTGTAGAGTGAGTGTCGTACGTCGTGCATTCCTATACCCCCGCCTAGTGAATTATTGTCATAATTAAGTCCAAACATGCCAAACTCAAATCTCGTTCTCATACATTATACAGACTACGTTGACAAAGACTAAAAAAAAGATCAAGATTATTTGTTTTAGGCAGCTTCTATTATATTATATTATCAATATTATAGGTGATATCATTCAATATTGATTTATCACGATATTGACCGTGACCAGTATTATTTGTGATCAGGATCGAGGGTATAATCTACATAATATAAAGGTAATTAATGTTTAAACTAAATATAGTTTTATGAGGACAAATGTGAGAGATAGGGGGCGCTACCGTCGCTCTCCCTACATTTGCTTTAATCATAAAATATCAGTCGTAGCGATGTGTTAGAACGCATTCCAAGCATACTTTATTATTTTTAAGTTTGGGAGATTGTTTTGTAGCATATCACGCATGCGCGGATGAATCCATGTGTGTGTTCACGCGTCCTGGTCTATGTTGGGTTGCTACTATGTACCGCGTAGCATAATGTGCAATAATCGAGCGTCGAAAATATTTTTATCATTGGATGTGGACGTATCTCTCCCGACCAATGATATTTATGAAACCACGAACGAAATGAATATTGTGAACGAACGAGTAAAAGAATATATTAGGTGCGAAGGTTGCCACCAAGGGGAACCTTCTAGTTTCGGAGCTCGAAGTTCGAACTCATTCTTTAATAGTGAACGCAATAAAAATGTTGCTTAATTTAGGTATTAGGCTCAAAATGTTAGGTATCTAGAAAATCGTAAGAGTAATAACAATGTTTATATAAGTAGCTGTTTCGCGTAGGTGGCGCAAGTAACAGCAGAATGCTGGTGAGCGTAGTAATTACTATATATATATATATATGTAAATAGTATAATAATATATATATGATATAGATCGATAGATTATATTAAGAGAGATGGAGTTGAACTTGGATGAACAAAATGTGATCTCACCACAGTTGTTTATGATATTTTGTTCGTGTATATAGTGTCAAGTATAAGAAGAGAAGTGTCAAGTAATGTCACTCAAGAAAACCTTATTATTCTGGATCGAAGGCTACTGACACGTGTGTGTGTGTGTAGCAGCGCCATCTATCGCCGCGCAATCTGGATAACGTGTGTTGTCTGTCATTAGTCATGTTATCGGTCATATCCGATGGACAACATTGGCCGATTGCAAACGATTGTCGATGGCAACCATTGCGATACAACATTTCCGATGTGCAACATTTGTGATGGGCATCATTGCGTATGTGCATCGCAATTCCAAGGCAAAAATTCGATGGCAACATTCTGATGGCAACATTGCGATGGCAACATTCTGATGGCAACATTCCGATGGCAACATTGCGATGGCAACATTCTGATGGCAACATTGCGATGGCAACATTGCAATGGGCAACCTTGCGGTGGCCACATTCCGATGCTAGCAACTTTAATCGCTGTTGTTTATTTTTCTAGCATCCTGTTCAGATGTGAAGAAAGTGAAGAATGGCCTAGACATTACTGTACGAGTAACTAATCAGTAGTTCATTGTCAAAGCGGCAGAGGGCGCAAGTGGAAGAGTTACAATGAAGAGGTCCCCATAGCCTAGCATCGCTCTAGATGTAGGAACTTTAATTGCGTTATGATTAATAACTGCTCCGGCAGATGGCGCCACGATCGTAGCGTCGTCTACAACAGCGGTGAAATGAAATAACAGATAATTAGATTCAAATAATATTGTTACACAACCCGCGCGAAATGTTAAGTGTAGCGTATGTCACTACGTATCGTCGATCTATGTGGAAATAATTATACGAATATAAATCTATGAATCTATATATACATAATATACATATACGTAGGGTGCTGGCTGGGCTGGTATCGACAGAGCAGCTAGCAAGAATCAGCACAAGAGTAGCACGATCGTACTGCGCAGTACTCGCTATGACCTGTCACCTAGGCTAGAATCGTCTGCTTCCAGTCGCTGCGACCCGCCGTGTGTGAACTGAACTGCTCCGTAGGTTGCTGTTCCTGATCAACTAATACAGTGTTTCCGAGTCACAGGGGTGAGGTTGCGACAGGGGCCGCATCTACGGATGGCTCCGCCCATGCGGTGTTAGCAGCAATACAATAGATAAGCTGTCAATCATTGTTCGTCACGTGAGTTCGGGGCCGTCGTGCTCGCCATGCGTGTTCAGCAAGCAATTACAATAATAAGGACCGCGTCGATCTAAACACCACAGTAGCGGCTGAGAGAGGTCTATTCCCTCCAGGTACTGCCGTGAACGTACCCTGGTACGGTTCAGCCGGTATAAAAACCCCGAAACGTACCCTGGGTAACTATCTTGATATGGTTAGGAGTTAGGTTAGGGTTAGAGAGAGTACGGCGGTAGGCGACTTCCTAGATTGCTCGGTTAGTGAGTAGCGCGAGTAGCGAGTCCGGTCATATTAAAATAGTTACCATAGTACGTTTTTCGGTATAGCCGAGTACGCGTACGGCCAGGGGTACGTTCCGAGCAGACCCGGGACATAGACCGCTATCTTACTAATAGTACACCGCTGCATCTGCTTATTACATGACGTCCACGCTGCGCGCCATAATTGGTCGGCGCGCGCGTTGCTGCATGTTTGACGACAGTCGCAGACGTTGACATTGTGATCCGACATATAGCCGTGCATTGTCATTGTAACTGTCGTTGTCATTGTCATTGTCATTGTCATTGTCATGTCATCTTTGCATTGGTCCACTTTCATGTCATTGCTCATGTCATTGTCAATTGTCATTATGTTAGGTGGCTATTGTCATGCATTGTAATTGTCATTGTCATTGTCATGTGTCAATTGTTATTGATCATTGTCATTGTTATTGTCATTGATTATTGTCATTGGCATTTGTCATGTCATTCTCAAATTCTCATTGCCTCCATCTATTGTTATTGTCGATGTCATTTGCATTGGCATTGTCATTGTCGTTGTCACTGGGCGTTAAATCGATTCTTGGTCGAGCAATATGGCGACCGAGTGACGTCATCTATTAGCATTGCTGTGATCGGACAGTGCCGCGCCATGCTGGCAGATGAATATGTGTATGATTGGTGAGGTGGATAGACGCCTCGTGGACGGCGTCTAATGTACTTACTCCGTTTCACATGCTAGGCCGACGTCATTAGATCTAACATTACATAGTGAGATTATAACGCGTGAATGTCTAACACCCCCATAGCCGTTACACAAAGCAAAGACAGAACGTGGAATCATATCCTGATTCGTAGCTGCTAATGCTTCGTAGAGATTATATCAAGCATGTCAAGGGCTACGAGTTGCTGGAAGCTGGGTGCGTGTAGGAAGGATTCGTGTCCGCTAGAGAGCGGGTGGCGGCATGTGTGCTCGTAGCAATAAATCGATTATTCGGTAATGCGATTGATTGATTAGATATTAATTTAAACGGTATTCAATTGTGTCAGCAGCACCTTGTTTGTGGCGCGCGTGCGTGGCGTCCGTGCCGTATGTGCGTCGCGCAGTCATGCAATGCGTGTTAACGTGCGTTTTGTTGCGTTGCGTCGTGCATACGTGCGTGGCGTGGCGTGCGTGTGGTAACGTGTGTCCTTTGCGGTGCGTGTGTACCTGCGTGCGTGCGTGCTGTGTACGTTGCGTCTCCTTTTGCGTGCGTGTGTAGCGTGCGTGCGTTGCGTGCATCATGCATGCGTGCGTGCGTGGGCTGCGTTGCTGCGTTGTTAGCGATCAGGTGTCCCTCGCTGTCAAGTGCAGAATACGGTTAATATATTGATTATTCTATATAATATATATATAATAAGTATAAAGCTATAGGTGTAGTGACTGTGTTTCTCTGTGTAAGACGAGTATTGGTCGGCATATTACGACGCTAGCATGAGCAATAACTCTATCACGCTTAAGAGACACGAGGTGACATCTAGGGTGGCTTTCCGGCGACTCTCAAATCTGACATTTACATGTCTGTTATACGTGTCAGCTCGTTTATGTGGCGTTGTAGACGTATATCGTTTACTTTGTGTTGTTATGTACGATATAAGCGTTTATTTTGTGCTGGTATTACGGTGTCAGCAAACCTGCGCAACCGACGTGCGACACGGTAGACCAATGACTGAGAGCGATGCCTGGTGTGTATGTAGACGGTAAGGTTTTATTATATATAAATATAATAATATATAGTATTATTAATATACATCAAATAGCTAATACAATACCCGAGTCTTATGGGTTATCTCTTATGAGTCTATAGACTATTATTAACTGATTGATATATATAGGTATATAAACCATAACGTTTACATTCAACTCGCTATCGCTCAGATCAATTGTGGGTTGGTGGGGGGTGTGTAATCTGAGAGAATGTTCCCTGAGAGCAGCTATCTGAACTCTAGTCGTACGAACTCGTATTCTATCTAACGAAAAGGCTGTAGACTACTGGGCATTTAGAGACTGGCAGTGGCTGAAGTGCGTAAATGCTGATATTAGGTGTCGCTGTAATCGCACGAAGTATCACGCTGAACCGTAAACAATACAGATCTTCCGTTTGCTGAGTTATAAGTTTGTTCCCTCGGCTGTCAACGTGTTCAATTAATCTATCATGATTTCTCATGTCTATTATATCATTTCACTATACAAAATTGCTCACAAATCAGCAAATCGATAAAGAATAATCAAAGGAGTTATATTATTGCACTCTCCGATATTATCAGGGCAGCTGCTGCCTACTATACGCTTGCTACTGCTGCTACTGACTGGCTGTCTGCTAGCTGCTTGCTGCTGCTATGATACTGCTAGCTGCTAACTGGCTGCTGCTGCCCTGCTGCTGCTACATCTGCTGGCTAGGCTACTGCGGCTGCTACTGCTTACGTGAAGCTAGTAGCTGCTGCTGCTGCTGCTAATACTGCTGCTGCGCTGCTGCTAGCTGCTGCTACTGTTCTGCTGCTGCTGCTGCTTAGGGTAACGGTTGCAAGAGTAGACTGCTGCTGGCTCAGCACTAAGCTCCGTCTGTGTACTGCATGCGCTGCGCTGGCTGACTTATACTACTGACTGCTGACTCGCTGCTAACTGCTGCTGCTAACTACTATGTAGCCTGCTGAGCTGCTAGCTACTACTGCTGCTAACTCCGCTGCTAGGGCCCCTACTGCCTGCTACGCTGGCTGAATGCTCGGCTGCTGCCTGCCTGCTACTACTGACTACTAGACTTGGCTGCTGCTGCCTCTGGTACTTGCTACTGCTGGCTACTGCTACTCTACTACTAGCTGGCTGCTGCTGCCACTCGCTCCTGCTCGCTACTCTACTCCGTCTCGGCTGCTGCTGCTCGCTAGCTACTGACTCGCTGCTAAACTGCTGGGCTCGCAGTAGGGCCCCTAACTGCTTGCTGCTGCTACCGGCTGCTGCTCTGCCGGCTTACTACTACGTAACTGCTTGCTGCTGCTAGCTGGTCATGCTGGCTCCATACACGATAACTGGTCGATGCTACGTACACACTTGCCGCGTGCATAAAAAACTGTCGATACAGATGTAAGGAAGCGAGATTTTTGGCAGCAGACAAGATATATACAAAAAAAATAAATATTATATATATCGAGCTTGATCAATATTGCGTGTAAGCACATAATCACCGGTGGCTGCAGCTGGAATCGATGCCCGCTACAGCGCATGCGCGAACCTCCGACGACAAAAAATCAGACAATTTGCAACTACCTTAGTAGTGGATCGAATTAATTTAGCATAAATATATGTTAATGCACAAGTGCTCCAACGGTTAAATTCAACTATGCAAAGGCGACATATGTACCATTACCCTATAATAGAGTAGGCACCCTATAAAATTGCTCAGGTGCTTTCATCAGGCTGGTGGGAAACTGACCGTCTTAGTGAGTACTGTAGAAAACCAATTTAATTTCTAATCGACACGAGAGGTTTACCTCGCCCGAAAGCTTGACGTTCAAGGTCAAACTTGTAAGATTCAGAATGATGGTTTGGTGGACGTCTGAGATGAAAAATTGCTTGCAAGATAAGCGTTTTCTAATAATTAGAATACAATCTAGAGTCTATGCAATAGATATTAATAGACCTCCTGATAATATATAGAAATTAGATGTAAAGAAATACGCCTGGAGACGCATGTATGGCAAACGCAGGAATAACATCGACAATTTATTACAAACATCTTTCATACGTCACGCACGCGCATGCGCTCCTCATCTCTTCCAATATCGTTGGCAGCGGTGTTGACGGAACATATCCTGTGCCATGGAATACACACTGTGTCATGCAACCGGCAGTGTGACACGGAATATACACTGTGTCATGCAACCGGCAGTGGCGTCACGGAAAATACACTATACTGTTACGGAATACGCACATTGTCACGGAACATGAACAAAACTATCACGGGTCTAGCATCTTGATCGTGTCTCATAAACGCACTCAGTTCATTCACAGCTTTAACCATCAGGCTAGGCACTTGGACGCGTTTCAATGATAAGAAGGAATGGGTGTAATAAATAGCAAACGTTGTCAGTAACTGACGTACTCCTAGACCAGTAGGGGGGAGTAGGGGAGTAAATGAATGGGCGCGCTCGACGAGGGCGCTCTAGTTGCGAGGAAAAGGGGGGTGGGTGAATGCGCTGAGTGGGTGTTGGGGGAGGGAAGGCGGTGTTGACAGTGAAGTTATTAGGTCAATATCATCCAAAGCATAAGAGCTATTACTGGTACTTGTAGGGCTAGTAGTATTACTGACAAGTTGTATTTATTAACGCATCATTTTATATTGAATTCCGGTTCCAATTAAGTGGCCTGTGGAGTTTTACCATATATATCGAATAAACCCAACACGATCGTTCTGCCTTCCACCACCACATCGCGGTCGCGAAATCTCTTTGTCCCCGCTCACTTGAGCTCCGGACCCACCATAGGAGTAGGTGTTTTGTAATAATTCGGTTCTTAATATATATGGTTTGGAATTAATATGCCTAGTTTAGTGTGTAGGGTTTGCTGGGGTACGTGATTAGGGTTAGGGTGCAGGGTTGAGGGTAACATGGCTAAGGGTTATGGATAGGAGGTATTTCAATTTTACATGTTTGCTGTCTGAGGCAAGTCGAGTGACAGTCCGATGTCTTGTGGTCCGGAGCCAAAGTGGGAAATAAAAATTTCGGCCACCACCGAGTCTCCGCACATGCGCACTAGACACTGACTGCTACACCTAATCACAAATTAACAATGTTACTATCGGTGAAAGATGTAGGTTTGTGATTACG
>NW_014580113.1:18924-20627 GCF_000485595.1 Priapulus caudatus | reverse complement strand
AGTGCATACTGCATACGCATAGTGCTAGTGCATCGGTTGCATAAGTGCATACTGATAGTGCATAGTGCACTCGTTGCATCGTGCATCGTGCATCGTGCATCGTGCATAGTGCATTAACTGTCACAGTCAGCAACGAGCAGTGCAGAGTGGCATAGTGCATAGTGGCTAGTGCGATAGTGCATAATGCATATGGCTAGTGGCAAGTAGTGGGCAGTAGTGATACACTGTAATGCATAGTGCAATAGTGCATATGGAGCTAGTGCATAGTGCATAGTGGCTGGTGGCATGGTGTAGTGACTACAAGCTAATCACACGAGGTCGCATGGTGCATGGTGCATGGTGCACACACACCTAACGATCATAGTGCATAGAGCATAGTTGCTTAGTGCTATAAGTGGGCAGTAGTGCACCTAATGCACTGAACGTGAGCATAGTGCCTAGTGGGCAGAGTGCATAGTGAGTACACTGTAGTGGCATAGTGCATAGTGCATAGCGAGTTAGTGCATAGTGAATAGTGCATATGCATAGTGAGTAGTGCATGGTGGGGCATAGTGGCATACTGCATAGTGGCATAGTGTATATGGCATAAGTGCATAGTGCATAGCGCATAGTGCACAGTGGCACATACGTAGCATAGTGCTTAGTGCAGTGTGCATAGTGGCATACTGCATAGTGCTAGTGTAGTTGTACATCGTGCATCGTGGGCTAGTGCATACACTGTAGTGATAGTGCATAAGCATAATGCATAGTGCATAGGCATACACTGTAGCGCATAGTGCTAGTGCATAGTGCATGTGCATAGTTCATGGCGCATAGTGCAGTAGTGAATAGCTGGGCTGGTGCACACTAAACGAGCGGACATCAAGGTGAATGGTGCGTTAGTGCATAGCGCACGTGGCATAGTGCTACACAGTAGTGGCATACTGCAGAGTGCATAGTGCATAGTGCAGTAGTGCATAATGGGATAGTTGCAGTAGTGCATACGGTGCTAACTGTACTGCATAGTGCATACACTGTAGTGCATAGTGCAGAGTGCATAGCGCATAGCGCATAGTGCATAGTGCATGGTGCATGGTGCATAGTGCATGGTGCATAGTGCATGGTGCATGGTGCTTGGTGCATAGTGCATAGTGCATAGTGCATACTGCATAGTGCATGGTGCATAGTGCATACACTGTAGTGAATAGTGCAGAGTGCATAGTGCATAGTGCATAGTGCATAGTGCATAATGCATAGTGCATAGTGCATACACCGTAATGCATAGTGCAGAGTGCATAGTGCATAGTGCATAGTGCATGGTGCATGGTGCATACACTGTAGTGCATAGTGCATAGTGCATATTGCATAGTGCATAGCGCACCGTGCATAGTGCATACACTGTAGTGCATAGTGTAGAGTGCAGAGTGCATAGTGCATAGTGCATAGTGCATACACTGTAATGCATAGTGCATAGTGCATAGTGCATAGTGCATAGTGCATAGAGCAGAGTGCGTAGTGCGTAGTGCATAGTGCATAGCGCATAGTGCATAGTGCATAGCGCATAGTGCATAGTGCATGGTGCATGTAACATATTGCATAGTGCATGGTGCATGGTGCATAGTGCATAGTGTATAGAGAATAGTGCATAGTGCATAGTGCATAATGCATAATGCATAGTGCATAGTGCATACACCGTAATGCATAGTGCAGAGTGCATAGTGCAT
>NW_014580113.1:14421-14793 GCF_000485595.1 Priapulus caudatus | reverse complement strand
ATTGCATAGTGCATGGTGCATGGTGCATAGTGCATAGTGCATAGTGCATAGTGCATCGTGCATCGTGCATCGTGCATATTGCATACACTGTAGTGCATAGTGCATAATGCATAATGCATAGTGCATACACTGTAGTACATAGTGCATAGTGCATAGTGCATAGTGCATAGTGCATAGTTCATAGCGCATAGTGCATAGTGCATAGCGCATAGTGCATAGTGCATGGTGCATGTTACATATTGCATAGTGCATGGTGCATGGTGCATAGTGCATAGTGCATAGAGAATAGTGCATAGTGCATAGTGCATAATGCATAATGCATACTGCATAGTGCATACACTGTAGTGCATAATGCAGAGTGCATAGTGCAAA
>NW_014580113.1:9508-9819 GCF_000485595.1 Priapulus caudatus | reverse complement strand
AATGCATAATGCATAATGCATAGTGCATAGTGCATACACTGTAGTGCATAGTGCATAGTGCATAGTGCATAGTGCATAGTGCATAGTTCATAGCGCATAGTGCATAGTGCATAGTGCATGGTGCATGGAGCATGGTGAATGGTGTATAGTGCATAGCGCACAGTGCATAGTGCATACACAGTAGTGCATACTGCAGAGTGCATAGTGCATAGTGCATAGTGCATAATGCATAGTGCATAGTGCATAGTGCATACACTGTACTGCATAGTGCATACACTGTAGTGCATAGTGCAGAGTGCATAGTGCATAGT
>NW_014580113.1:7374-7877 GCF_000485595.1 Priapulus caudatus | reverse complement strand
GTATAGAGCATAGTGCTTAGTGCATAGTGCATAGTGCATAATGCATAGTGCATAGTGCATAGTGCATCGTGCATAGTGCATACACTGTAGTGCATAGTGCATAATGCATAATGCATAGTGCATAGTGCATAGTGCATAGTGCATACACTGTAGTGCATAGTGCATAGTGCATAGTGCATGGTTCATGGTGCATGGTGCATAGTGCATAGTGCATAGTGCATAGTGCATAGTGCATGGTGCATGGTGCATACACTGTAGTGCATAGTGCATGGTGCATAGTGCATAGTGTATAGAGAATAGTGCATAGTGCATAGTGCATAATGCATAATGCATAGTGCATAGTGCATAATGCATAATGCATAATGCATAATGCATAGTGCATAGTGCATAGTGCATACACAGTAGTGCATACTGCAGAGTGCATAGTGCATAGTGCATAGTGCATAATGCATAGTGCATAGTGCATAGTGCATACACTGTACTGCATAGTGCATACACTGTAG
>NW_014580113.1:5322-5808 GCF_000485595.1 Priapulus caudatus | reverse complement strand
TGTATAGAGAATAGTGCATAGTGCATAGTGCATAATGCATAATGCATAGTGCATAGTGCATAATGCATAATGCATAATGCATAGTGCATAGTGCATAGTGCATAATGCATAATGCATAGTGCATAGTGCATAATGCATAATGCATAATGCATAATGCATAGTGCATAGTGCATAGTGCATACACTGTAGTGCATAATGCAGAGTGCATAGTGCATAGTGCAAAGTGCATAGTGCATCGTGCATACACTGTAATGCATAGTGCATAGTGCATAGCGCATAGTGCATAGTGCATAGTGCATAGTGCATAGTGCATAGTGCAAAGTGCATACTGCGTAGTGCATAGTGCATAGTGCATCGTGCATCGTGCATAGTGCATACACTGTAGTGCATAGTGCATAATGCATAATGCATAATGCATAGTGCATAGTGCATAGTGCATACATGTAGTGCATAGTGCATAGTGCATAGTGCATAGTGCATAGTGCA
>NW_014580113.1:4325-4649 GCF_000485595.1 Priapulus caudatus | reverse complement strand
AGTGCATAATGCATAGTGCATAGTGCATAGTGCATACACTGTAATGCATAGTGCAGAGTGCATAGTGCATAGTGCATAGTGCATAGCGCATAGTGCATAGTGCATAGTGCATAGTGCATGGTGCATGGTGCATAGTGCATAGTGCATGGTGCATGGTGCATGGTGTATAGTGCATAGTGCATAGTGCATAGTGCATAGTGCATACACTGTAGTGCATAGTGCATAGTGCAGAGTGCATAGTGCATAGTGCATAGCGCATAGTGCATAGTGCATAGTGCATACACTGTACTGCATAGTGCATAGTGCATAGTGCATACACTGTAC
>NW_014580113.1:2310-2658 GCF_000485595.1 Priapulus caudatus | reverse complement strand
ATAGTGCATAGTGCACCGTTCACATAGTGCATAGTGCATAGTGCATACACTGTAATGCATAGTGCAGAGTGCATAGTGCATTGTGCGTAGTGCATAGCGCATAGTGCATAGTGCATAGTGCATAGTGCATAGTGCATAGTGCATAGTGCATAGTGCATGGTGCATGGTGCATAGTGCATAGTGCATGGTGAATAGTGCATAGTGTATAGAGCATAGTGCTTAGTGCATAGTGCATAGTGCATAATGCATAGTGCATAGTGCATAGTGCATAGTGCATAGTGCATAGTGCATAGTGCATACACTGTAGTGCATAGTGCAGAGTGCATAGTGCATAGTGCATAGTGCATA
>NW_014580113.1:0-506 GCF_000485595.1 Priapulus caudatus | reverse complement strand
AATGCATAATGCATAATGCATAGTGCATAGTGCAGAGTGCATACACTGTAGTGCATAGTGCAGAGTGCATAGTGAATAGTGCATAGTGCATAGTGCATAATGCATAGTGCATAGTGCATACACTGTAATGCATAGTGCATAGTGCATAGCGCATAGTGCATAGTGCATAGTGCATAGTGCATGGTGCACAGTGCATACTGCGTAATGCATAGTGCATAGTTACGACGCGAAANGCATAGTGCATAGTGCATTGTGCATACACTGTAGTGCATACTGCAGAGTGCATAGTGCATAGTACATAGTGCATAATGCATAGTGCATAGTGCAGAGTGCATACACTGTAGTGCATAGTGCATGGTGCATGGTGCATAGTGCATGGTGCATGGTGCATGGTGCATAGTGCATAGTGCATAGTGCATAGTGCATACTGCATAGTGCATGGTGCATAGTGCATAGTGCATAGTGCATAGTGCATAGTGCATAATGCCTAATGCTTAGTGCATAAT